>NW_021130309.1:0-231835 GCF_004193835.3 Ostrinia furnacalis
TCACCACAAAAGTATGGTTTCACAAATCTATGTACTAGCAGTACAGCAGATATGGAGGAGATAGGTTTTGTGGAAGCCATAAGTCATAATCTTCATTAGCATGGTATGAAAGAGTAAAAGATTGTTTAGTTAAAATAAGTGTCAAGATTAGTAAGTTTGAGCCTTGCTTGTTTACAAAATTTGATGATGATGTTAAAATCATAATTTGCTTGTATGTTGATGATTTGCTTGCAAACTGAACAATTAAAAAATATGTTGGGTTCAGAATTTAAGTTGAAAGACTTAGGACCTGTCAAACGTTTTTTGGGCATGAATGTTAATGTTGATAGAGAAAACAATGTTATAACTGTAGATCAGCTTCAATATATAGAGCAGTTATTGTCTAAGTTCCAAATGTCAGATTGTAAAACTATAGATATAGATAGGCTGCTAGAGAGGCTATATCCGTACCGCGCGGGAATAACTTGACATGTAATTTTTGCGTACTTTTCAGGGGAGCGATTTTAAAGTTTAGAGTTCCCTGGTAAATCGCAATTAATGATAATTGATATTTTTATGATTGAAATAAGCTAATTTGATGCATATCTTTCGATTGGCGTAAGAATTTGATTAAATTATCCTCTTAATCTATTAAAAAAAAGACTTGTCAAGTTGTGTACCGACGACTTGTCAAGTTATTCACCAAAGAAAAACAAATATTTAAGGTGTAAAAATTGGATTTAAGTTAATTATTTTGAATGAAGTTTAAGTAAAAAAACAAAACATAAAAATAGAACATAGTTTTATCACTTTTGCAATGAAATAGTAGCAAATTTATTAGAAAAATCAAATATTATCGAAGATTATGATCGCTTTTGATCAGGTAATTGTACGTTTACTTAAAATTTAAAAAAAGACAAATAAAAGAACAAAAGCCATGCTTCATAACAAGTACAATTAATTTTAATTATTTTAAGCTTACCATTAAGCTTAAAATAATTAAAATTAGCTGGATACATTTTTGTGTAAGGTCGACACGCCCTTTCGCGTCCACCGTCCAGTTCACGTCCAAATAATGGATCACTCTAGAACAAAAACTATTGCTATGATTCCCTGAATGTATGACACGTAAACCCACATTAAAAAACATCTTATAGCATGCTACCGTTTTTGCCAAAAATAAATCCCACATGAGCACCCCGCGTACACTCACTCACTTAGTTATGAAGTACACAATCACAATAACCACACTACTCCTCAGCACCACACAGTTTTTGATGGCGTTCAACTCAACACGTATCTTAAACATAACTCTAATATATTTTACTTACTACTATGGATACCCTTGAGCTCTTGACTGAAATTGATCAATCTCTAAATGTTGAATGCCACTTAATTCCTATTATTGAAAATTGTGGTAAAATTTTAAGTAAACATTCTGTTAAAATTTTACACGCGAACATACGGAGTATGCAACGTAATTTTGAGAGTTTTTTAGTTGTTCTTCAGAGGTTGAACACTCCATTTGACGTCATAGTCTTCAGTGAATGCTGGTTGAATGACTCGTCCATATTAAAACAGATTGAGGGGTATAAGTGCTACAGTTCCACTAAGTTTATCAACAAATCGGGAGGTGTAATTATCTATGTAAATAACAAATGGTCTGGTAATGTTACAGAACCTGAAATTGAAGACGCGAACAGCCTCATGCTAGATATTCCGAATGCTTTTACTCTTATTGCCCTATATAGATCACCTTCTTTCACGAACCCAGATAGCTTCATCTATTCTTTGGGGAGGACCCTCTCATCAATCAATCGCAACCCTTGTGTAATAGTCGTCGGAGACACGAACATAAACATCTTAACAGACGATGTCAACTCATCAGCCTACCTAAATTCACTGGCCGAGCACAATCTGATATCAAGCATAAACTCCCCTACTCACTGCCAGTCTTGTATTGATCACCTTTTTGTCCCATCAACAACCAAAGCAGAAGCTGTTGTCTGTCCCGTAGACCTTACGGATCATAGTCTGATCATGGCAGGTATCTCACCGGACTTACCCAGACCGCCTCCCTTTAAAAGAAAAATGCTCAAAATTGATTTTGATGGTCTTGCACAAGCTGCAGAGCAAATCGACTGGCCTGCTATAGTTAATTGCTCCTCACTTGACGAAGTGGTTTCCAGGTTCTCGTCTACACTATCAGATTTAGTATCCGGTAACTCCCGTGTGGTCCAAATCAGCCATAGTAAGTTCAANTGGCAATAAATATTTTCATTTTCATTTTTTCATTTAATGACCCCTACTACTCACTAGAACACCGGGTACCGCGTAATCAAGTATAATAGAGGAATTTATTATTTTACTATTTCTGCTTGATTATTTATTTGTTTTCGAGAAGCATGCCTTTTCTCTTTTAATAATTAAAAAAAAAATAACTTAAAAAAAAACAAATTTAACTAAAACTAAAAGCTAAACAAATTTAACTTGAAAAAATCAAGTGGTTCCCGAGCCTCTGAGTGGGAATCGAACCCGTGCCTCTTGGAATATACCCAATTGAAGAGCAATATTCTTAGCGGTCGGTAATAGAAACAGAAAAAACGTTAATAGAAACACACCTCGTCTATAGGTCGGTAATAGAAACAACTGCTTTTTCAGATTAAATTGCTATTTATTAATTATTGTGTGATTGTATACTCATTGTTACTACTTGAATTCAAAGATTACTTCATCATTGTTATAAATAAATTAAAGTGTCTTTTCTATCACCACGTCTTATATCTAATTTTCTAACGTTTATCCGAAGACAGCTTAAACTGGCGGTAATAGGCGCATTTACGTTACACCCTTATTAATTATACTCTACGACGAAATCGTAAGTGCTAAAAAACAAATCAAGCTCTAGGTTTGGCGAATGGACCAACATAAAAATCTTCCTTCTTATTAAACTTCCTTCTATCTGAATAAAATAAATAAGTTCTTGATATATCAACTATTGCCTCTGGTAAATTGGAAAGGGTCGTGTATCTGCAGCGGAGACTAAAATAATGATTTGATGAGGCTAAATACACTGAGACCTCTGTGAGTTTTGTAGTCCAAACAATCTGTAGTCTCTGGGCGTTCACACTCTAACAATCTAGCTATAATAATACAAAATATCTAATTAAGTACTCGACAAAAAGCTCCAAAGTAAACTAGCACATCACAAAAATCTAAGCTAACCTTTAAATTGCCTGTCAGATAGTAAAAATTACAAAATAATCTAATTAAGGTTCAAACATGACAAATAGCTGGCGCATGTGGCCCAAGGTCTTCAGTTTCGGGATCCGCGTGGCGCAACCGTGGCGCAACGGTGGCTATTAATTGCTGCTAGATACAGGCTGATGCTTTGTTGGTGGCTAATGATGCGCTGAAAGGATTGAGAGCCTTTTTTTTTGCTATTTTATTGGCTAGCCTTTTCCCGCGGCTTGCTCACTAAATAGTAATATAGTTAAAATTATAGCCTGTATGTTATTCTGATCTAACAAACAATAATAATGTGAAGTTTAAATAAAATATTTTCATTAGTTTTTTCGTGAAAAAAACAAACATGCCATCCATTAATACCTACTCGTACTATAACTACTACTATGTATTCGGAGGATAGAACAGGATGTAAGTAGGTATTTAACCAAAAAAAGACCGAAAAAAGTAAAGTATTCTATAATCCGTTTTCTGTTTCTTGTCTATTTGGGACAAAATAGGGTAGAATAAAAATATGTCCAAGGATTTTTCTTTATTTATCGACTGGCTTGTGCCCAATTTTGAGAAGAACTATCACGATTTCAAATCCAAATTACGATTACTTATAGTTCGAAGGGAAAATGTATTACCTACATCACGTAACACCAACCGGTTGGCGGATGAATCGAGACCATAATTTCCCCTTTTACGACTAAACATAAAATAGATATTTCCTTATTATAACAATAACAAACAAACATGAAAGTTTAAAGAAAAACCGCATCGAATGGTACATCTACTTTACCGCTATAAAATTCAACCGCCTGTACACAGTTAGTGGGACCGTGCGAAAATCTGATACTGTTTTATGTATGTATTAAGTATATTTTTTCCAAGACAATAGCCGTTAGCGGGTACGTACCCATATGTACCGGTTTTTTTAATTGTCAGAATAATACGCCTTTCTAAAGTAGAGGTCACCCGTAATCCGTATATGTAGCAAATTTAATTAGGCATAACGAAATTAATTTGGAAGTTTTTGCTAAAATCGTTTATGGTACGGTTTAATAGTTGTTTTTTATGATGCTCGAGTGTATATCGTCCGTATTCACAAACATTACTATGAGGTGAACATCACAGGGTGACACAAGAACCAATCACAGAGCTCTATTCAACGCTGTACGTTCGATTTGCTGCTTCACTTAAGCAAGCATCGGTTTGTGAATACGGGCGTTAAGAGTCTTTAGTAGTTTTTACCCTTGGTACTCAGGCTCACAATTTTAGGCGATTTCAATTGCTGAATGCATGGTGATTTCGAGCAAGTACTAATCGTTCAATGATTAAAGTGGCGAAAATATTTTTTTGAAATTCTTTAGCCTCAACAGCCACTATTCCTTACTATACAAGCCATTTAATTACGAAGAAAAATGCGAAAATGCAAACTTGTGGTGACACTTCAATTTTCAGAGTATTTTGTGCGGTTGGACGGTCAAGTTTTAATTTTCTTCCAATAATATTGTTTTTCGTGGAATCCAATTCAACATAATCATCACAAGCTTAAATATGTTTTGAGTTTACCTTAAGTTTTCCGCGTTTCATAATACGAGACTGAAAGAAAAATCCTTCGCATGGCGCCCTTTTTGACTAAATTAGCACCAAAAACTAACAACAATAAACAAATTAGCTATTTCGCAACTCAATTATCAGTCCAATCTCGAATGGCCAGCTGACAATGAAACAAGAAGTTTTCGCACGAGTTGCATTTATGCACTTGCGAAAATGTTGCACCAGGCCGAAGGGCGGCAGCCATTGTATGCAGTTTTATAAGGTTTTGTTCCGACCATTATGTGTAATGCTGGACTTTTTGTTGCCTAATTCGATGGTGGTTTTGATGGTAATTGCATAGGTTTTGCTATGATATGTGTTCTATGTTCTTAAGGGCGTGTATTGGCTTCTATTGCTAAGGACATTGCAGGTTTGAATCAACATGGTTTCATGTATTCGAGGTGGATTCTGGCACCAGAGTTTTGAAGTGATACTCTAATCTGATAAAGGTAGCAGGAAGGCGCTGGATGCAGGCCGCTACCAACCGTTCGTGTGGAAGTCATTGGGGGAGGCCTATTTTCAGCAGTGGACGTCCTGTGGCTGAAATGATGATAATGATGATGATGACTCTAATCTAATATTAAAATGAAAATTCAAGCAATGAAAAGCTAACCTTTGTTTGCCACCTGTCATCCGCTTTGCAATGGAGGGAAGTCGAACCTTAACTTCCTCCTCCTATGTTCTTCTGATTATTTTGTTGCGGGTCCAATGACAGTTAACTTTCCCCCGGGACGAACTTGACCTTCACTGGTTGGGTTTTTATTGGCGGTCAAGCCAACCCTGGCTACACAGGAGTTGCAGCGGTGGGAACGAGAGGTGGAAATAGTCCCGAAGTTTTGCCTACATAATGGACAATTTATTAATTTTATAGCTTACTAAATGTAGTGTGTAACAATTCATTGTTTGAATAATTCGGGGCTAGAATTACCTCTTAGGTGTTTAGAATAAGGGTTCGTTGTCATAACTACAAAACCCTAAAAATTGTGCATTTATAATGGTTTTAACTGCTCATTTTTGACAAGTTTGTAAGCCTCGTATGAATTAATTACAAAAAAACTTAAAAATCAGAACCAACTGTATAATAAAGTGTCAAAAGTCAAAACAAAACGAAATTAACGTTATTCATTAAGTATTTAATTCTGAATCGCGGTCGGGTTACGACCTATGCTAAACACTTGCCCAATTGTGAAGGAATGGCCTATATTTGACAGGTAGACTGAACCTTGAGGAATTTGTATTGTAAAATCGTTCCTTGACATCATTGACGTCAGACGATATAGATCGTTTCATCCACGAAGACGCGCCCCACCATTCTGGGTTGCATCAGCCTCCTAACTTATAATAATCGTAAAAAATCTTAGGCCCAGAACAGACGGTGAAACGCAACTGCAACGATACTGCAACTTTCTGATGATTCTGATGAATGAAACTGAAACTGAAAGTTTCAAACTGGTTGTGTCATGTGTGGTCTCTCAACGGACGCTATAGCAGAAACTTAGATGCAACTCAAAAGTAACTAGCAGTTGCAGTTTCGTTGCAGTTGCGTTTCACCGTCTGTTCTGGGCCTTACTCCCTACATAAATACCAGTTACAGCAAGGGCGCGTTCCTAAGGTAATCTAAAACTGAACTGTCGTGAACATAGGTGTGAGTTTGAAATTCGAATAAAAGTCTAAATTCGAACTTTTCAGTTTTTTTCGAGACACTGCAAACGGGATGTTCGTGTGAATGTTAATATTAAATCACGTAATATACTACTCGTAGGCCAGTAAACGGCATCCTGCAAAAAACAGTTCCTGCAACATTGGGAACAAGCAATTACTCCTCCAGCAGAACGGGTTCAAATAAACTTATTTATGTGTACTCGTAACATAACTAACTCTCTTCATTTTATCACTGTGTTTTTAATTAAACATTTAAACTGTGGTAAAATTCCCTTCATTCCATTACGTTGTTATAAAGACCATAATAGAGTGTCTATCATCCATAAATCAAGATGTATGCTCCAAATACAGCTCTCCACCCAAGTTTCTCCGACTGCAGTCTCAATGTTCTTTCACCTTTGATCCACTTGCACGCTCAGCCACCCGTGACCGTACGCACCATCGCCTGTGTGTCGCAACCACTTATTGCACTTTAACCTCAACAAGTAAGGTTCAAATTCGCCTGGCTCAATCTTCTTGGGGTGAGTTGGTACTAAATTGCTGAGATATACGTGAATTAGCGTTTCCGCTTGAATTTTAATGCTGGCCAGTACTTTGGCGTATATTAACGGTTAAGTTTCGAAATTCGAATCTGCTATGGATCTGCTCGGAGCAATTTGGCGCGTAACCACTTTATCAGCTACTTAGTGAGGTCGTTGAATTTAACGGCGCCATCTTGGAAAATGGCTTGTAATGACTCGTTCCGATTTTCTTGACACTTTTATTTTAAGCACATTAAACTGTCATCTAGATTTGACTCTGGAAAATAAAGATTGAAGGATTTTCATCCAAAAAAAAATAAGATTTTTTTAATGAGACGAACAAACATAATTGTAGATCATAAAGTAACTTACCTACACATATTGAATTCAAATTATTTATTAGCATGTAAGCCTATTTACCTATTATTTAAATTCAAATTCTGACTATTGGTATTTAGGCCCTTTCAGGACACATAACTCGTATGAAATGCTTTCAGTGTCATAAATGATCGAAAATCACTAAACGTTCTACTTACGGGATTATTCCCACCTCTCGTTCCCACCGCTGCAAACTCCTATGTAGCTAGGATCTACAGCTTGACCGCCAATAATAACCCAACCAGTGAAGGTCAAGTTTGTCCCGGGGGAAAGTTAAACTGTCATTGGACCCGCAACGAAATTCATCAGAAGAACATAGGAGTTCGAAGTTAAGGTTCTACTTCCGAAACAAAACCCCACTGCTCAATTACTCAACATTATACATCTCAAATCTCTCATTTCCGCAATACAGCGATAAGATACCCATCTAGCCGCATTAATAAATTAATATAATCCAAATTAAATTGGCGACACACATAATTAAGAGATTCGAAAGCGCCACAATGGTGGGACGCTCCCACGGACGTGTACTACTTACGGTTACTGGATCAGGGTCTCTGTTTCATTTGATAAAAAAATTAAGGTAATAGAGGTTAAGATAAAGAGGTGCAAAACTGTAGAACTACATTATCACCATACTAGCTTTCCGCCCGCTTCGCCCGCGTGGAATTTTGTCTGTCACAGAAAAACTTTATCGCGCGCGTCCCTGTTTCAAAAACCGGGTAAAAACTATCCTACCTATATCCTTTCCCGGGACTCAAACTATCGGACTATCTTTATGCCAAATTTCATGTTTAGGCGTGAAAGCAAGACAGACAGACAGACAGAGTTACTTTCGCATTTATAATACATATTAGTATAGATTAAAGTCGATGAAGCACATAATATCGTGCCCTGCGTGCCCAAACAACTGCACGCAGGAAGATTTCATGAATGCTACTGACAACGCCACTCTTGTAGCAGAGTTTTGGGCTGACACAGTATAGGTTTGCTGTGGACACGACAAGAAGAAGAATTAAAGTAAAGGAACTGTTCTGTTTAGCCCAAAGGTTCGGTAGAGAACGTCAAGTCTTATGGCTTAAGCGCCTTTTTATGTAGAGTTTGAGTAAAATAAATATCGCTACCAACATGGCGATGTGGAAATCATTGGGGGAGGCCTTTGTTCAGCAGTGGACGTCTTGTGGCTGAAATTATGATAATGATGATGAAATCCACCCCATACCCATGTGTGTCAAATATTAAAAATGCTGGTTCACATTTTTACAAAAGCCAAACATGGGTAAAGAAGAAAATAATGTATTGGTGAGATAATTTTATTATGACATTGAACGACGTGGGGATAGGTCAACGGTGAGCCCCAAACAATATATTTTCAATAGATTATATTTCCGAAGACAATAAAGCTGAATTATTCACTTATAATACCTCTAATTCACTGTATTCTACAAAATGATAGCAATTATAAAAGTAACCCTTTCATTAAATTACAAACGAGATTTTTACTATCGTGCACATAAAAGACCGTAACATACACAAGAAATATGTTTTCCCATAGTCAATTACCCATAAAACATTCATTTGACTTTCATGCTTCACTCTTTAATGAACACACCACATCTTGCGTAACATCATCCACTAATAGGGTTGCCAGGATGTAAAATAAGCCGGACTTTTCCGGACAATACCTATGTTTAGGCAGTTTCTACATGTTAGTACGATGTTGTACTTATTGCTGGCATTAAGTTTTTTCATATTTCCTACGGGCTAACTCTCTTCTTATGGGGATTGGTAAGGTCTAGAACTCAACTCTTCTGACGATGTCTTTCCTATCAATAATAACTCGATTCTTCCCAAGCAAAAGTGTATAGAGACTTAGATGCTAGGCAGCTATGTGCACTGTATGCTTATTGCCCCTAATGCTTGTAGTCTATGCCTGTAGTCCAATAAAAAACTAAATTACTAATTCCCAATTCGAAGTAAACCAATGTTGCATGACAATAACAGATTCCTCGCTCTTCTTTAGTTAGCAACTCGTTAGAATAATAATCCCCGGACAGTTGTTCAACAAACTTCGTCCGGTTATATGCGGACGCATGGCAACCCTATTCACAATCAAACAACTAATTTAATTTTCCGCCTATCATTTAAAATATGCCTACTTGATTATTAACCTTTATTGCCATTAAAATAAAGACTACACTTCCGTGCGATATGACTGCGCTCTATGGTCATCTAGGAGTGGCCTTTTCATTGCCACAGCACATTCAAATTAGGATCTTATCTTCAACTAATAAGATCTATTCTCGTGTGTTTCAAGTGTAATGGGTGGACATGGTCAGTTAATTAATAAGTGTAATTATAAAAACGCGTTAAACGCCGCGATAAAATCGTAAAATCATAGCGCACCAATTAGAAGTGTTTTGTTTGATGTTTGTTTAGTGCTATCTCTGTATCATAACATTTGTTTGTTATGTAAACTGCATCATCTAGTCGAGTGTAAATAGGTGATGAAATATGAGGGGATTTGGTATTCAGTTTGACGTTGTAAGCGTGATTTACACTGTTTTATGCTTGCTAATAATATAATGCTATTTTTATCTGCAGAATTGCAGCAAGTTAAGTATTTATGTAAAAAAACAAAATACTAGACCTACTTATTCTGTGGTATAATCAAAATATTATATTTGCAAGGTTCTTTACTTCCACGATTTCTACTTTGTAGAACATTAATCAATAGTTCGTATTTTTGCACTCTCCACGCATTTACAGTTCCATATTCCAGAAGGAATCACTTGACAAAACTTAAAACAATATTATCTCTTTTCTTTTCTTTATGTTGGCATTTGTCCTAATATCTGGTGTCCGGATATGAACTTCATTTAAACATAACTCTATAAGCTTGGCTAGCCTTGGCCCAAATTGGTTATTTCCGCTGCATCAAATTCAGCAAAAAAATTTCAGTGTCTCTTACGTTCTTGATATCTTGATAAATCAAAGCCGCACCCCATTAGTTTTTCAACATCATATTACCTTGATATAGCAAAAAGTGTGAAACTTACACGCATCGTCAGGGCTCGTAATGATTGCTATAAGCCAACATTTATGCTAGTGCAATATGTATGAGAGCCGTTTCCCATGACGGTATAACCCAAGTAACTGTAGAACGTGATTGAGTTTCTTATTTTTTCGCATTAATTGGCCAGGTCACCGCTCTTTGAACTGGAGAATGTTTTTAATCTGTGCTTTTTATGGCATGAGCTATTTTAGTCTGTGACTGGGATGGAGAGTGTTTTTAATCTGTGCTTTTTTATCTCAATCTGCGCTGTTTAGTCTGTGCCTGTAATTAAGATAGAACACATGGGCCGTATTAAGAAACGAGACTCAAAACTCAAACTCAGTAGATTCAATGGGTCCAGATTTTGAAATTTGGATTCAATAAACTTGAGTTTGAATTCAGTTTTGAGCTTCATTTCACAATGTTTCTAGCGTACATCACCGATGGATTAAACCCTTTCTAATCATTTTAAAGGCCTAGCTTTTAAAAACTAGGCTTGGATTTTGAGTGTAGCCGTGTTTAGTGATAGATCTTATTAATCTTCATCGAAAAACTAATTTTGAACATTAAACACTGATGAAAACATGACTTTCCTTATTACTTTCATTCTTAATGACACGATCACAATCCTCATTTGCAAAGAAAAATGCGTTTCTAATGATACACTCATTCATGACATTAGCTTATTGTGCATAGACAATCAGTCTGATCAGTGACCACGCCTGGGTCTATGGTTTGCTAATTACCATCGACAAAAGGAGAGGTCGACAGGACTCGTGGGTAACGTGCGTGACCTTCCGGGTTCTCACGAGAATGTCAAATTGTCTATGATTATTTCGATCAGCTGTGTTTGAGACCTCACAAGGAGTTTGTGTTATTGAATTTTGGTAAATGTTGGTTGGTTTTTGACACCTTTTCAAAGTATACTTAGGTAAAAAATAACTAACTTAGAATTAGTGTTTAATTTCCTCAATTAATTTATTTTGTATCCAAATTATCTGAAAGGTATCATTTACAAAAGATCCCAAAAAGCTAAAAGCTATGTCGATCATTACATTATTAGGCGTACTTTTCATGTATGTTTCTTAAAAATGTTAACAAAAAAAGCGGACAACAAGCTAACATCTAACTCCTAACAAAGCTACGCCTCCACTAAAGCCTAAAGCACAGTTACGTCTCAATCGATATACAACAGTACTTTTAACAAACAAGTAAATACTTAGTAATTATTTAAGAGACATGCAATAAAAAGTGCATGTTAAGGGAGTTAATGTTACGATGCGTGAACTTCCTTGTCCCGTTCACACGACCGCCATTAGAGTAGTAGGACACGCAAGTCTTGTCTATGATCTGGTAATACCACGCTTTGGTCGGTCAGTCATTTTGATGGCTGTGTCTTTAGATTTCACTCTCCTTTTTAAGCTATGCCAATGGACACATTTTTCATCATATTTTTTCATTTTTCATCATTTAATTTTGTCCAACCGAATTGAGAACCTCCTCCTTCTGTTGAAGTCGGTGAAAATAGAATTATCTTTCCAATAAAATAAGATTAATAAATAAACAATCTTAGTATTTGGCTTCATCAGGTTCTCCATATCTACATTCAGGATTGAATTTGAAGCGGATCTTAAAACTCAATTCACACAAGTTAATGTAGATTCAAGTCCGTGAGTTAAACATTGAGAGCAATCCTAAACTTGCCAAAAAAAACCTTGCATCAAAATAGTTTCAAACTTAGGTCACAGAATAAGTAATATTAGGTATCGCTTAATAATAAGGGCCTCAAAGTTTAAAGAAGATTTAAATTTAATTTTGGAACACTGGCTATGAAGTTTGAATTTGAATGATCAAATCCTTTCCTTTTTTATAGCATCTACGAGTATTTATTTTTCAGCCAGCATTTTTGAACTCCAACTTTTTGAACGCCCAGTACCACTAAAAAACACCTATAATACTTTTTCTAAAACCCGATTATTTTCGGTCAGTACTAAAAGCTGTATACGGTTGAGTTCTCTAGAACTTCCGTGTGCTGGGCGTTCACACGCGTGCGTCTACGCATGCGCGTTCAGCCGTACGAAATGATTTGCTTGCTAAGTTGCCTTCTACGGATGAATAGGTTATGTATAACGCGAGGAAGAAAAGTATTCGATTATTCGATTAAAAAGCGGTGAGAAAGTGCCTGTGATACGCCATTGAAGGGCGTGTTTTATCTTAAAAAATAGATTGATGTATCGTAATTTGATTTATTTGAACAAACAACAAGTTACGCTACTAATTTAAGTTACATATCTCAGATGTAGTTTCAAAACCGGGATAAAAACTATCCTATGTTCTTTCCTTGTGAAGCCAACAGAATATTCAATTCGGTTCAGTAGTTTAAAAGAGTGAAAGTTAACAAAGTTATATTTTTTATTAGTAATGTAATAAAGTTCTTAAGCAAAAATATGGTCAAAAATATCTTTAATTAGAGCAAAAAACAATTTTATTTTATTTTTTTACATCACTTAAAGTGAGAAAAAAACTTCTCTATAAAGTACAAACTCAAGGCTTAAACTTTTCGCTAATTGGCTGTTAGACTCGAGTTCACAGTTCTATTACCATGAGAGCCACGCAATTAAGACGTTGTATTAGCTGCTAACGCCGGGGTGTGAACGAAATGACCCCTTCACTTTTGTCTGTGGTAAGAACATAGACTAATAAAATTTGTACACGTGTAAAACTAGCCGGGTGTGGCCAATTTGCCACTATCTTGTTAGATTTAATAGGTAGATAGCTCTATCTTCTCGCTAATAAAGATAGATCTGTATTTACTCTTTACTCTGTTTGGACACCACACAATTGACAAAAGAAATACTAAATTGAGTTTGCGATTTGAGATCAGAATAAATTGAGTAAGTAGCATGATTGAATTTGGTGATTCGAAAAACTTTTGTTTTGTTTACAACTAGGCAAATGTTAACAAGACATATACGTATACTCGTACATACGATAAATGCCGAATGTGAATTTGAATCCGTATGACTTAAAAAATTGCCTAAAAATTCAAGTAAATTGTGACAATTATTCAACTAAGTACACATTTAAAAGAATTCAATTTAAATAAATATAATAATGACATGCATTAAAATAATATGAAATAATAAATGAGGCTATCAAATTAGTCAACGGATTTTTTTTACATTCCTAATAAATTGCAAAATTTTGGCAGTAATAAAAAAATTTAGTCATCTCACTTAAGTCACAATAGTAATTTCAGTAAGTAACTTTTTCATATGTACTTCAATATCTTCAAAAGCGTACAATTTCAATTTGTATGGGGGAAGTCGTAAACCGCGCGTGCGCAAAGAATTGCATACAGACGAGTGACAGATGACTTCCTTGGCCGATGGAGCGAGTGTTCATAAAATTACAGAAAGTTCAATGCAATTTGCAAAAAAGCTACCTTATTTTAAGTAACTCTTTTAATTTAACAACTTTAAACTAACCTTGAGTTGCACCTTTAACTGTAACAAACGTCAAAAGTCAGTAAAACTCCATAGGAAAACAATGGTTAAAGTTATAGTTACGGTTAACGTTAAAATGATACAACTCACTCAGCCTTATTCATTTGCGAAATTATTGAAACTTGCAATTATTTTAATGATGATTTCATGTACTGAAATTGAAATTGAAAAACTTCTTAGTTATTGTTTATCTCAGATATTTTAAAGCGTGCAGTTACTGTAAAATATTAAATTAGTAAAGTAATGTAAATAGAAATAGCCCAAAAAAATAAACACGCAATTTTATTTAAAACATTCGTCTTAAATTCTGTGTAGTACTTTAGTTAGATCAACTTGACATCAGATAAATTCTCGCAAAAGCACCATGCCCAGACCGATTTAGCGTTTTAAAAAATATTTCACGGCACCGCCGACGCAAATTTCGATCCATTCACGAAGCATTACGCATTCACGACAAACTCGAAACGTTGTTACACGACTCACTGGCTATGTGTTATACCAGGCCTGGCTCACTCCGCGCGGTACATCCGATAATTACCTACAGCGAAGCGCCCCGCCGGCGGGTATTATATCAGTCGAGTGTCACGCGCGCGCTCGTCAGGACGCTGGCGTGCGTTGTAGTATGATTATAATTCTATGATCGAAGTATTATTTAAAAATGGACATAAAAGAAAGAAATATTGTGCGGCGTTCGGGTGTTTAAATTCAAAAAGTAATCTACCGGATTTATCTTTTTTTTTCGCTTCCCAAAGATGCTGAAAGGTATGTTGGCCATGTAGGTAATCAATAATTCTTAGGATAGTATAGGAACCTAACCTACTATGAAGGTTTTCCATAATGAATGCATACTTACCTACATACGTACCTCATTACAAATAAGTAGATTAATTATTTTTTCACTAGACAGCAACCCTAACAGCGTAAGAAGAGTTCAGAGGCACGCGATAGAAAGAGACGAAACTTGTAGGTGAATAAAATTGTAGGTACGTAGTGCTATGCGAGCTGAATTCCACTGTATCGCATCGTAGCAAGACTCGCATTTATTTAAATCGTCTTGCGGAGTAATCCTTCTGTACCTGTACTATTACTTATTCTGTGGTTATACGTAGAAAAGTATAATTTTTCGTAGGAGCGGGCGCGCGCGGCGACCCGTGACCACGCTTCCTGTTGGGTGCTATGACCCCGAAGAAATGTAGTGCCCGGCGAACTCTGGTGTTCTTTTTTTGAAATTTTTCTTTTTAATTGTAGACGACACAGGAAATTGGCTGGATTTTCGACAATTGGTCATTTAACGGTCTACCGGGTGTTCCATTTTTGAATTCGAAATTTCTTTTTTATTAGTTTCGCAAGAGTTCCACCACAGAATAAAATAATTTAAGTTTAAGGATCAGAATAGTTGAATAATTTCGGACTTCGGAAAATAACTTAATTGTCAAGAGCATAAACTAATACATTATTATAAAAAAATAAATAAAACAATGATCTTGGAACTTCTTTAAAATATTATATTGTCTCAATGACAAATTATTCATATTCAGTGAGAAAATTCCGATTAAAATACAAGAAATTGTAAACATTCTAATACAAAATGCCTTTTCTCACCACAGCGACGCCAAACATCTCATTTATTCCAATTCAAACAATATTTCTAATTAATTATCTCAGTTACTTTAACTATACCAAACAAAAAGTGTTGAATTCGCTCTGCATGCAGGAATTTTCTTTGCAAGAAAGAAGAAAGTTGACCTAACACATTTTCCCATACATACGAGTACAACTAAGCACGATGATCCACCATAATCGTCCAATCGATTTTTTCTCGGCAATTACTCGGCTTCCGTGAGTTTTTATCGATTCATAATCGATTCTAATTGAGACTTCGATGAATCGATTAACATCAGGTCAATCCTGATGACGTTTTATGCAAATTGGATATTTGCATTGATATAATTGGTAGATGGCAGTGAAGTGAGTAATCACAAGACAAGGACGTTGCTTTGATTTGAATGCGTCTATTTGTTAATTGAGGAAAGTTATTTATTGCTATCTTTTGAAATCACTGTTTCATGCTAGTCAAGGGGTAAAGAAGTTACTTAGTCACTTATTATTGTTTTATTTTTTGACTAATACAGAAACAATAACAAACGCAAAATTGATTATTTAATTTCTATTATTAAAGATTTGATACCTCATATAATTTAATTAATAACTTAATTAATGCCTTTAATTAAATACACAGGTTTCAAGAATGTGTTCAACTACTCAACTAAAATCTAAATGTTGCGTTGAGACCCACGTTTCTCTTTTCAACCGACTTCAAAAAAGGAGGAGGTTATATATATATGTTTTTTTTTTTTTCTATGTTTGTTACGCGATAACTCCGCCAATTATGAACCGATTTGAACAAATCTTTTTTCTTCGTATAGGTAATACCTCAAGGGTGGTCCCATTTAAATTTAATAATAAAAAAACAACCCCCAAGGGTGGAAAATTGGGGATGAACTTTTTTATACGCAATATCTCCGCCGATTATAAACCAATTTAAACGATTATTTTTTTGTTGAATAGGTATTATCAAAAGGGTGGTTTCATGCGAATTTGAAGAAAATATTTCACCCCCAAGGGTGGAAAATTGGGGATGAACTTTTTTACACGCAATATCTCCGCCGATTATGAACCAATTTTTTTTTGTCTCAGTGTACTGCCTACCTTCAGTGGTAACATCAAGGTAATAATTAGTTAACTAAAAAGCAAGAAATAAGTAAAATTTTATAAAAAAAAATAAAACCGACTCCAAAAAACCTACACTAAAACGTAGAAAAATAATTACTAATTACCTACTTATTTATTAGGACGAATTATTAATATTTATGTAGGTATACCATGATTGATACTTTTGGAGTCGGTGCAGGCAAACTTTACATGTTTCATAATCTTGGCACCGACTCCAGAAGTATCAATCATGGTATACCTACATAAATATTAATAATTCGTCCTAATAAATAAGTAGGTAATTAGTAATTATTTTTCTACGTTTTAGTGTAGGTTTTTTGGAGTCGGTTTTATTTTGTTTTATAAAATTTTTTAATTAAAATAGAACGCAAAAGTTTAAACTCTTAAAAAAACATATAAATTCAAACCTTTCCAAAATTTCATAGCTGCCAGTGTTTTCAGAGCTCTACAAACTTTCAAAAAAAGAATATTCCAGAATTCAACCTCCTTGCATAAAAATGAAGCAAAAATCCATCATATTCGATCCGCAATAACGTTTTTATGCGCAAAGGAATTTATTTATACATCATAAATCGTCTCCACAGAATATCGTCGCCTTTTCCAGCCAGTGTAAACAGGCTCATTATAAAGCGATAAATAAAATTAGCCGCTTTTCATGACACGGTTGAATGTGTGACATCGGCTGCGTTCCACTTATTTTGAACGATAAATATTGTCCGGTTATCGTAACGTGTGTACCTTTTTAACAAAAAAAAAAAGGATTTTGAACTTTTTGGTTGTAGATTGAGGCAATTTAATGTAGATCAGTTTTTTGTTGATACTTAAAATAAGAAATGGATTGGGTGCTTAATACCTCTATCATTTTTATAAGGATGGCAAACTTCTTCCAATCTATATGGATAGATTTCTATACAAATAGCAAATATTCGACTTGTTACAAGTCATT
This sequence comes from Ostrinia furnacalis, assembly GCF_004193835.3. Classification (NCBI taxonomy): domain Eukaryota; kingdom Metazoa; phylum Arthropoda; class Insecta; order Lepidoptera; family Crambidae; genus Ostrinia; species Ostrinia furnacalis. Next base: position 17,611 of record NW_021130309.1, read on the forward strand.
TTCTCCAGTATTTTCAAATAAAATGACCTTTTCAAAATATGAACTGTTTAACAATTCACGTCACTCATAGAGAATCGGTTACAGAGAGCGCGCAGCTTAATAACCGCAATCAATGCCTTGATTATACGTTATTGAAAAAAAAAACTGTCACACGTTCGCGCCTTCTCGTAATTTCAAGTTTCGAACACCCACAACGCGCCAAAAGTCCGCCCGTACGTATAATTAGGAGAAATGATCACCGATTTTATGCGCGACAGGCGTCGAAAGGGCTGGTCGCGACCCGCAAATATACGACCGACCTCTTGTGCAACCGCCCTAATAAATGTACCCATAAAAACCACCTTAATAATCCACCACGTCATAATAAATAAAATTGTGAATGAAACCAAATTCATTCAAGTTCACAGATAGCAATCATTGTAATAGTAGATTTTTGTATTGATATTCAATTATTCTTAGAAATTCGACCACACGCAATCGGACCGCAAAGCTATCGATTTAAAATACAAACGGTTCCAAATTTGAAACCGGCGCGCGTTCTCCTCTCTAATTCCGAATCCCGGTCTGTATTTTTGTAATTGACGCCGACGCGTTATCGCCTGTCTTTCTCCATCTTGTTGCGTATTCGTATATCTGTCTCTGTCTGATCGGGATGTCACGTGCGATTGTCGCAGTCACTATTTTGACAATTATGTCATTTGGTGTGACGGGCGTGTCATTTGACGACGAACGATTGCAAGCCTGTAATTTTGTTGGAATCGTGGAATTCTCGGGGTCGATGACATTTGTTTTTTCGTATGGGAACAGCTGGGATGGATGAAGTCAGCGATACCATTAACATGTGACTCAGTGTTGTTGTCCATCCATCATTTAGTGAGGATGGTATTGTGGTTTTTTTAAGATACATACTTATTTATCTTGCTAATTGCGAAAGGAATCGCATCCTGTTTGACCGCAATGAAATGGTAAACAAGCAAGTTAAACACACCACATTTTTGGGAAATAATTTCCCGAAATAAACTATTAATAATATTTTCGGCCTGAATTTCACAAAATCTGCTAGCACAACTTAACGAATCAATCATAATAATTATTGACCTATAAAAATATAAAACATTTCGTTCGTTCGTTCGTTTCAGCCAAATGATGTCCACTACTGGACAAAGGCCTCCTCCAAGGTTTTCCACAATGCACGGTCCTGCGCTGCCCGATTTTGTTTTATATAAATAAAAATCAGTCAATCTGACCTGACAAGAAAGGCATAACCGGTGTCACAAGGAAACAATAATTTAGAACTTATTTCCATAACCTTCTTTGTATTTTTACCTCTATGAGTCGCAGTCTCGTCGCTGATTAAAAAAAAACAATTTGTCTTCTGTATTTTACTTGTTTCAGTCGCGGACCGCTTATTAAAAAAACAATTTGTCCTTGTTACTTCAAAGAAATGCCCTATAATCAATGATCGCATATCGGATGCATGCTAAACGCTCGTGACTATGAATCTGGACTCAGTCGCATTGAGACGTAGAGCCTCTATGAATTATATATGAGCTTGAACTTAGCCCTTTGATAGCTTATCGGGGCGATTAACGTGTTAACATACAGTTGTAGTGCAAAAAAATGGTATTAAATTATGTTAAGGACAAAAGGTTTGAAAATTTTGTATTTTCCTAGAGGAAATTCACTAGAGTGAATTAAGAATTTCAAATTTTCCACTTTCTTCGAGTAATTAATTATTGTACTCACTCTTTACTACTTGAAATAAACCCCTTTGGGACTCTATTTCACTCTTTAGTGCAAAGGCTATCTAATTGCAACAAAACGCAAGCAACTCAGAAATCTATTCATTCATATTTTGAAGACATTGGGGTCTTAATCATTTGGAATTTACTAACATATTGACAGAAACATAAAAAAAAATGTAATTTTTTTTGGGTCCCGTTAACCTCTCGTGCTAAGCTAAATATGCTTGTGTTACAAGTTGGTTCACCATACTAGTCCAGCTGTTACAGGGTTTGAACCCGCGTTTCTCAGGTCGCGATTCGTTCAATCCGACACCTACACCATTAGCCTATTATAATGGTATATTAGAACCATCCAAAACTAATTAATTACATTCACAACCCACATCCAACGCATATTAAAAAACCTCCATAAACTTATCAATAATGCCACAAAAGTAAAAAATGTCGCCAACGGTTATTAAAGCATAGATTAAAGACCAATATATCGTGAACAAACGCGCCGCTACCGTTAGAGGCGCGCGCGCGGAATGCAAATGCGGCTTGTGATGTCGCCGACCGGGAGTATTGTCTATGGCTGATATTTTAAATTTCAAAATAGAATTTATTAGAAAAAAAAACTGTTTATTCAAAAATATTGCCAGTGGTCAGGACTATGATTGTATATTACTGATTATTTAATTTGAAAATAGAATTTATAGAAAAAAATGGTTTATACATTGCCTGATGTTAGTGGTAACGTTTTAAGGTTTGTCGAAAAAAAAGTACTTTTGTACTGAGGTTTTAAAACTCTTCTTTTTGGGTGTTTCAAAATTTAATTCTGTTAGATGCCATGATCAGCTATAGGAAATTGTTTATAAAATACGTCCATGTACTGTAATTCTTTCTTATACATATTTGCAAAGAAATTAACTACTTATTCAATAAATATTTTACAAGATATAAGTACCTAATATATTCCACAATCCGAATTATTTGAGAATTTCGTTCAAGAAATTACTCTAGAAGATTTCATTTCTAAACACACAAAACTTTAGGCTTAACTTATAATGGTATTGAATTTGGTTTGAAAAAATCCACACACAATTTTTTTACAGTTTTTAACCTAATGCACTAGACTAGTAACTAACTAATTTTAAGATTATTTTCAGCAATCTTGATGGTTATTAGTAAAAATCACTATTTGAAATATCGGAAACTCAAAATTAAGGCAATTAATTAACAATCCCATCAGTAATAATAATTATGATAGTGACCATGAAAGTTTAAAACAATGAAATCACTATTTGCTCGTATAAGTCTTAAATTAACTTTTTAAAAAAATAAAACCGACTTCAAATGCGTGAACACAAAAAAAACTAAAAATTAAAAATATTGCGTATAAAAAAGTTCAACCCCAATTTTCCACCCTTGGGGGTGAAATATTTTCTTCAAATTCGCATGAAACCACCCTTTTGATAATACCTATTCAACAAAAAAATAATCGTTCAAATTGATTTATAATCGGCGGAGATATTGCGTATAAAAAAGTTCATCCCCAATTTTCCACCCTTGGGGGTTGTTTTTTCTATTATTAAATTTAAATGGGACCACCCTTGAGGTATTACCTATACGCCGAAAAAAGATTTGTTCAAATCGGTTCATAATTGGCGGAGTTATCGCGTAACAAACATAGAAAAAAAAACATACGGGTCGAATTGATAACCTCCTCCTTTTTTGAAGTCGGTTGAAAATATTACAAGTGACCAGGACCACACAAAATAAATATTTTTGGTACAAAATTTCGTGTGTCATTAAGCGCTATCAAAAGACATCAACGCGTTACCACGTGCGCGTGCGCACATGTACAGTAAACCACGAAATATCGACCTTTCCTGTTCGATTTCGAACTTTATATCATTAGGGTAACGTTTAAAATCAATTGAGGAAGTTTCATATTTTGTTTGAGGACTTGACCACAGAATAAGTGACTTGACGTCCCAATTTTGTATGAAAAAGTTCAATTACTAATAATGAACACTAAACATTTTATAATTTGACAAAAAACTGCTCTAAACATTTATTGTATCAATGATTTTTAACCAGGAGTTTAAGCACAATCCAAGAACTAGTAAGAACATGTCGCATAAAAATGCATATGTATGTTTCAGAAAAAAAACATAAGCTGTGCTGTGTGTAATGAAATACGAAAAAAACTAAATGTTATTGACAACAATAAGACATGTTATGCAGACCTAATTAAAATACATATTAAATTACCTACATTTCATTTCATTTGCGTTTCACAAAATCAAATCAAAATCAAGTTTCTGAAACAAATGGCAGCACAAATGGCAGCCGTTGATATTTTCTGCAAAGTTTTTTTACTAATGTCATGCAACTGGCCCTGAAAATACTCAACTATAAAGTTTATAGACTCCAAATGTCAAACAGTTTCTAGGTACAAAAAAATCGCCTTTTCTAAGACCATTGACCCGCAAAACGAAATTCATACCAACGAAATAGTGTTTAATAAGCGTTATGCGTGGGCGCATCCTGCCCGCTTCAGTGGAAAGGCTCAGGCGGCACGTCGTAGTAATAATAACGTTAACGTACGCGAACTATGCGGATCGGACTCGTTTCCATTGTCTAATAGGGAATATAGAGCAAAAAAAGCTGGGACGACTTAAAATCGTGCATGGTGAAGTGTCATCGCATGGCAAAGTGTCGTTGCATATGCATGTGTAGCAATAGTAACGTGGCTGTACGCAAAGCATGCGAATCGGACGCGTTTCCATTGCTCGACGACGAAAATAAAGCAACGGGAGACTTTTTACTTTAGCTGCAAATTCCCTAGTACATAAAATGAAATTCATACCAACGAAATAGTGTTTAATAAGCTTTGTGCGTGGGCGCATCCTGCCCGCTTCAGTGGAAAGGCTCAGGCGGCACGTCGTAGTAATAATAACGTTAACGTACGCGAACTATGCGGATCGGACGCGTTTCCATTGTCTAATAGGGAATATAGAGCAAAAAAAGCTGGGACGACTTAAAATCGTGCATGGCGAAGTGTCATCGCACGGCAAAGTGTCGTTGCATATGCATGTGTAGCAATAGTAACGTGGCTGTACGCAAAGCATGCGAATCGGACGCGTTTCCATTGCTCGACGACGAAAATAAAGCAACGGGAGACTTTTTACTTTAGCAGCAAATACCCTAGTACATAAAATGAAATTCTTACCAACGAAATAGTGTTTAATAAGCTTTGTGCGTGGGCGCATCCTGCCCGCTTCAGTGGAAAGGCTCAGGCGGCACGTCGTAGTAATAATAACGTTAACGTACGCGAACTATGCGGATCGGACGCGTTTCCATTGTCTAATAGGGAATATAGAGCAAAAAAAATTGGGACGACTTAAAATCGTGCATGGAAATGTTTCATCGCACGGCAAAGTGTCATAGCATATGCATGTGTAGCAATAGTAACGTGGCTGTACGCAAAGCATGTGAATCGGACACGTTTCTATTGCTTGACGACAAAAATATAGCAACAGGAGACTTTTTACTTTAGCAGCAAATACCCTAGTACATAAAATGAAATTCATACCAACGAAATAGTGTTTAATAAGCTTTGTGCGTGGGCGCATCCTGCCCGCTTCAGTAGAAAGGCTCAGGCGGCACGTCGTAGTAATAATAACGTTAACGTACGCGAACTATGTGGATCGGACACGTTTCCATTGTTGAATAGAGAATTTAGAGCAAAAAAGTTGAGAATGTTAAGATTTTAAAACCGTGCATGGCAGACTGTCATTGCATACGAATGTGTAACAGAAACTTAAGTTGAAGTACAAGTACTATGCGGATCGGACTCGTTTCCATTGTCTAATAAGGAATGTAGAGCAAAAAAGCGGGGACGACTTAAAATCGTGCATGGCAAAGTATCATCGCATGGCAAAGGGCATGGCGAAGTGTCGTTGCATATGCATGTGTAGCAATAGTAACGTGACTGTACGCAAAGCATGTGAATCGGGCGTGTTTCCATTGCTCGACGACGAAAATAAAGCAACGGGAGACTATTTACTTTAGCTGCAAATACCAATGATAAAAGTACATAAAATAAAATTCATACCAACGAAATAGTGTTTAATAAGCTTTGTGCGTGGGCGCATCCTGCCCGCTTCAGTGGAAAGGCTCAGGCGGCACGTCGTAGTAATAATAACGTTAACGTACGCGAACTATGCGGATCGGACGCGTTTCCATTGTCTAATAGGGAATATAGAGCAAAAAAAATTGGGACGACTTAAAATCGTGCATGGCAAAGTATCATCGCATGGCAAAGTGCATGGCGAAGTGTCGTTGCATATGCATGTGTAGCAATTGCATTTATTTAATAATAACGTACGCGAATTATGAACATCGGGCGTGTTTCCATTGCTTGACGACGAAAATAAAGCAATGGGGGACTTTTTCATCTAAGCTACAAGCAAATGCCCTAGTACATAAAATGAAAATCACACTAACGACAAAGTGTTTAATAGTGGAGTCCGGGCTTTAATCACAGCTCATCTTCAGCTTCTCCTCTCCGCTTCGGTGGAGTCCGGACTTAACAAAGGACATTTGTCGGCACACACTGGAGCCGGTGCGCGTGCGCGTGCGGCAAACGTGTCTGGCGCTCACGCGGCGGGAATAAATCTATAAAAACTTTGAAGTCCAAGTTTTGGCAGATTTAGGCGCAGTACGCTACAGATTGGGTAGATACACCCTAGCTGAAAATATCTTTTCTCGTCTCCGCTTCAGACATCTCCGCTTCGGTGGACAACAGAGCTTACAATGGACTTTTGTCGGCGCACACTGGAACCGGTACGCGGGCGCGTGCAGCAAACGTGACCAGTGCTCTTGTCTACTTTATTGCGCCTAAATCTGCGCATCCTTGATTGCGTGCTTCTCTCTCTGGTGGAGTGCGACCCTTAATGTACGAGATGTAATCTCGTCTCATCTCATCTCCATATCGGATATCACCGCAGATCTTCTCTTTAGTGGAATCACTCCGCTTCGGTGGAAAACGAGCCTAAAACTAACATTTGTCGGCGCACACTGGAGCCGGTGCGCGGACGCGTGCGGCAAACGTGACTGGCGCTCTACCTAAATCATCTACAACTTGGACTTAAGCCAGTACGCATCTCCTTACAGCTTCATTCGGTACACCCTAGTTAAAAATATCTCTTCTCGTCTCCGCGGTCCTGACCCCTAAACACATCTTGCCTCCCGCTCCGCTTCGATAGAGTCCGGGCCTTAATCACAGCTCATCTCCAGCCTGTCCTCTTCGCTTCGGTGGAAAACAGTCCTAACACAGAACATTTGTCGGCACACACTGGAGCAGGGGCGCGGGCGCGTGCGGCAAACGTGAGTGGCGCTTTTACTTACATTACTGTGTCTAAACCTGGTAAAACTTAGACTAAAGCCAGAACGCATCTTAAAGCTTCAATAGATAAACTCTAGCTAAAAATATTTCTTCTCGTCTCCGCTTCGGTGGGTCCTGACTCTAAACACATCTTGCCTCCTGGGCCTCGATGGAGTCCGGTCACATCTTGTCTCCGCTACATCTCCGCTTCGTTAGAGACCGGGTCTTAATCACAGCTCATCTCCAGCCTCTCCTCTCCGCTTCGGTGGAAAACAGTCCTAACACAGAACATTTGTCGGTGCACACTGGAGCCGGTGCGCGGGCGCGTGCGGCAAACGTGACTGGCGCTCACGCGGCGGGAATAAATCTACAAAAACTTTGAAGTCCAAGTTTTGGCAGATTTAGGCGAAGTACGCTACAGCTTCGGTAGATAAACTCTTGCTAAAAATATATCTTCTCGTCTCCGCTTCAAACATCTCCGCTTCAAACATCTCCGCTTCGGTGGGTCCTCCTGACTCTAAACACATCTTGCCTCCTGGTCCGTCTCGGTGGATTCCGGGCCTTATAAACACATCTCTCCTCTCCGCTTCGGTGGAAAACAATCCTAACACAGAACATTTGTCGGCGCACACTGGAGCCGGTGCGCGGGCGCGTGCGGCAAACGTGACTGGCGCTCACGCGGCGGGAATAAACGTGCGCGTAATGAGCACCTTTACCTTACTGCGCTTGAAACTGCCAAAATGTTGGGCTTAGAAAAAAATTGTCGCTACCTGACTTTAATATAAGAATTATCATGTGTATGAAGAACGTGTTCAAAGGCACTTAAACTCTGGTTACAAAAACTCTGGTTTGACATGTTTTAATCTGACAGAGTCTTTATCAATTAAACTAAAATAAGGGCTTTTCGTAACCTCCACGGATTATTATACTTCTTTATACACAATCAGGTTAAGTTTCAAACAATAACGTAATCAAACCGTTAAAAAAATGCGAACTAATTGTTACATTTTTGCTACTACTAGAAATTGAACCCACGATCGTCATATCCTGCGAGTCAAACTCTTCTCTAGTTTAAAGAAAAATCGACTTCACTCTCTCTCTAGTTGTCAGAAAAAACAACTAGAACTTTTTTTTTTACAGAAAAGGAGTCTGCGTACTTATGACTTTTTACTTGATTTTAATCTACCTTACATGGACTGCCTGAGCCACAGGATGTTTAATTTAAGGTAAAAATACAGATTAATCAACTAGAACCAACCATAGAGTGCCCACAAAAAGTCCAGTATCGTAATAGCCACAGATGACCCCACCTAAATCACCTTTCAATGATCAACAAAAATGTCCGAATGATAGTTTTTGCTACTCCTCGAATCCCAAACGGAAACTAATCCTAACTACCGTTGACAATCTCTTTATTTTATGGTTTTTCTTGTAATCGAGAAAAAAAAGAACGTCATGGCACGCGCGGGCTCGCTGCTTGCGTACGCGCAGCGCATCCAAACGCGACAAATGGAGACAGAAGGATTGGACCCGTGCGAGTGCGAGCGGGACAGCTATATGATTGATGGGCACGACTTGTAACCGAGAAATGCAGTCAAATTAGGAGAAATAAATATCAACGGTGATGCGCAACGGAATAAATGATTTTGAGGCAAGAGTGTCAAGATTTTTTATTCAATTTGAAGCGGAATTAGCAAATACTATTATAAGCTCATTATAGGATAATTATGTGTATGCCTAGCTAAGAAAATATCTCCACGTGTAAGCAATTTTTTTTATAATTTTTTGTCAAAAGAACCAAAAAAACATCCGTGTAAAACCATGAAAATAACCTCTAAACTTTTTACCTAAACTTTACACGTGCAAAATTGTTTAGCAGTTTTTCTCCCATGCCATTTAACTTGCAAATACTTTACTGTCATGCCACTAAAAGGCATTTTGTGATGTGAAAGACTTTTTATACTGTCAGTTGGCAAAATAGATGATAAAACGACCGGCACAGTGTGTGGGCGTTACCGATAGTAACGTTTAGGCACCGAAGTATTGGCTAGGTTTGTTCGGACAATGCATCGCCTGTGGCACTGGTTTACAGCGCGCAACAAAAGTTTATTACTCGTTGAGAATATGCATTGAGCTTGCTGTGGTTTAAGGGAGAAGGGTTAAGCGATTTCGTTCGAAATTCAAAATTGAAATTAATGAGATTCGGATTTTGAAATTTTGATTGTTCTTCTTTTGTTTTTAAGAGATGTATTCAGGCTGATTTTAGGTTTGTGGCCAGTGTTTATTAACTCTACTGGAAATAACGTGAAATCATTTTTCTGTCGTCAATGAAATGAGTGATGAATGGAACATGGATCCCCCTTTTCCCGTGAATTTCAGTAAAGATGTGGCTCTTTATTAAAACCTGACGCGGTCTTGAGGCTTGAGAGAACTTGAAAACTATTTGCATTGTTTTATTTTATTAGTCTACCTATACTCATGTCATCACTTAATGGTTAATAATTTAATCCACCGTTATTACACACTAGCGGCCGCCCGCGACTTCGTACGCGTGAATCCCGTTTTTCCCGCTAATTCCCGTCCCCGTGGGAATTTCGGGAATTCCTTTCTTAGTGCACCTCTACGGTACCTAAGCTACGTCCCTTCCAAATTTCAAGTGCCTACGTTTTTAGCCGTTTAGGCTGTGCGTTGATCTGTCAGTCAGATTCTCCTTTTATATATTTAGATTAGTAGTTAAACAGAAATTTTAGAAAATTAAAAAAACTGCCGAACATGTCGCTTCACTTTCCCGCCAAGAAGTCTAGGATAAAATTAGATCGCCACAGACAATAAAACATAAAAACAAATAAAAAAAACAAAAGCCAAACGCCAACTCTTACACCTCAAACTGAAATAAAACCTCCTTTTCCGCCAATATTGTAGCGGGCAGCCGAATCGCCCGCTTTATGCTTTTCGGCAGCTTTGTCGTTTTATTCTCTTCCACAGAACTGGAAAAAAGGACGAGCAATGGAAACCGAGGGAATGCAGCCACCGTCTCAACGTCGGCGTAACATGGAAATTCGTTTTGTAAATTTTATTTGTTGCTAGAAATTATAATGCTTTGTGAGACGCCGCGGGTTTCTTTAAGCATCGATTATGTACATGTTGGCCAATTGATAAAGAGTCTTTGTCGGTTAAACTCTTGAGCCTTTTGCAAATCACTTACGGAAAGTTTAGAGGAGATTTGCATAACCCATTTACATTCTACTTTAACTCTACTTTTTGTAGTTCGGGGATAACTCTAGCATTTGGTCTCATAAAGCTATATCTACTATTCTTTAATTAGTATTATTTTCAAGCTGTTAATTCTAGCATTAGTCTAGCTAGATACTCTCTACACTCTTAGGTTGGAAAGGAAGTGTCTCTCAATTTTATAGCCTAAAATTTACCCAAAGGATCAATCCGATAGAGATTGAATTCCCATAATATTCATCGTTTAATTCATTAACTAGTATGATATTATGCTACAATTTTTTCTGGGTTTATGTTAATCATATAAATAATAATCTTGTTAAACACGCAGTTCCTGAAATACTTGATAGGGGGATAGGTACCTACGTAGCTACTTGAAGAATTTTGACATGTAAAATCTATCTAAAGTTTCGGAGATTACCAACGATTAGTATGCCTTCTTAATAAAGTCAAATTGTGCCGTATCCATGGCATTACAGGTCACGTTTATTAAAGACCGAGAAACGGGTCATAAATAACTAGGACATTTCAAACCGGCCACCGGTCGCCAGCGCTATGTGACGCGGGCGCATAAAAAAACGACAAAAACAACGGGCTCAGAATCGAAATGCAAAAAAAAATGTTTCGTTAAAGCGAGACGGAACATACGCGGTTTTCCTGATAGAAAGGAATAGCAGAAATTCGATTTTAGAATGCGACGCGTGCGCTTCGACATCCGTCGGCGCAAAAAATCGAGGCTGCCATCTTCTGGCTGTAAGTGCTACGCCTTTGCCTTAGAAAGGTGATTATATAGATACGTTTGACATTTTATTTTTTTCGGACCACAATGGAACACGTCACCTCACAGTTAATTAAAAGAAATGGTTACGGTTCTACTTCTGATGGTAGGTATAATCTGTGTCACAAGAGTTTACGAGTCAATATAAAGAGAAGACCAGAGATATGACGTATTTTTTTCCACTTTCATTAATTTACTATCAAGTTATTACTTTCAAGGACTTTTGCCACACATAAACAATGTATAACACACAGCCTACTATGTTTAATTCCAAAAACTCAATCATTTTTCTATTAAATTCAAATTAATTAAAAAGTACTTAAATGTCAAATGGAATTAAGAATACCTTCTTTCTTGTGTAAATAAAACAAACGAGCTCCAATTAAACTCCAAATTCGAATCGATGCTTATTAATTTCTCCAAATTAATCATTAAACATCATTACCGTCATTAATGATCTGATCTAATTAATGATTGAGCGAGACCACCGCCATGTTAAACAAAGATGATAGATTGCCTCGTTAGTTCGTTCTTTTTAATTTTTTTCTTTCAACCAACAGCTTCTGGTTATGAAATAAAAAATAAACAGTGTCGCTACTTGTTTTTAAGTAGGTGGTGACAGGTATTTGAAAGATTAGGCTTGGTTTTAATTAATATGGACTGCATACAGAGTTACTAGAACCGTTTTTGGCTTTAATTTTTATGTAACGACAAAAACTTAAAGAACTGCTTGGTTATTATAATTTGCGTGGAACTACGGTGGCAAGCATTTTATTTCAGTCATAAGCTCGTGAGGGTTTACATGTTTTGTTGAAAACTGTCTGGTTATGAAATAAAAAATCTGCGTTTGTGGTAGAGCTAGAGAAAAGTTCAAACCACTGTATTTACATTAACGAACATAGAAACTCCTCCTGTTTAAATTCGGGTAAAAATTCCCTTTTTCAGGTCAAATATTTTGTCCATCTGAAACTACATGCTGGTGTTACGAATTACATGACAACTGTGTTCCATATGAAGCACAATAAATTAATTCCCAAAAAATGTATCCTATCAGGATTCGAACTTTACCCCAAGGGCTTTTATTAGCAAAAATCATTTCCAAAACCCATCACCTTTAGTGATGCAACAATGTACCCAAAGCAATATTTCTCCCCTTATCGATAATCGCTTTGCTCCCAAAAAAGTATTAGGATGATTTTGATAGATGCGCGTCATCCCACGAACGTTGAGCATCCTTTTCATCCCAAAATTACTTTAATCACTTGTCATTTGTTATCCCCAAGGATTTCTGGGTTTTGGGTGGTTTCTGTGAATATCTAGAGCAATGGGCTTGCAATGTGTCTCAATCAGATTGACAGGTCGATAAAATTTTGCTGTTTTGAAAGCTTTCTACGATAGATGTGTACTTTGATTTCTGTTTTGGTTTAGTGATTAAAAGTGGTTAGTAGTAGTTTCGCACGATTTTCCTTCGCACGATTTTCCTTCGCACGAATGTGCGAAACGTCCCCTCTCAATAATATTTTTTTTTAGTAGGCGTTTCGCCCGGATGTATCAAAAGTATTAAAAACGGGTGCGAATCGACCTCAATGAGAACTAGTAAATACTAGTAATCGCATACTACTAGATCAAAAGAGAGTCAATTCGCATCGCATACTACTAACCCATTAAAAGCAGTGTTTTTTAATCTCCAAGTACCTCAAACGAACAATAATATGATTTACAATAAAATAATAACCTCTTCATTCATCAAAATATGTATGTGTCAGTAGACTCTTGCGAACCAATAAGATCGTGTAACATCAATTCAATAGCAAACCTATACGAGTATATTAATTTTACTGTAAAGTGAAAATTTTGAGTGAGATCACTGAAACATTGCAGACTCTATTTTAGGCAGCTTTGTATCATAATTGGTTGTTGCTACATATTGTATCATTAGGTCGCAAGGAACTGTAAAGAAAAACGATCATTTTTAATGAATGCTTGTAATCGTCTTAAAACGTTAAGCTGCATCGCAAAACCTTACATTGAAAAATACACTTAAAAAACTTCTGTATCATCATATTACCCACATTACCTTAAAAACTTAATTACATTAAAACAATAACTCCCGCTGACAACACTAATCGCATATCGTAATAAATCATTAATTATTCAGCCGTATCGATAGCGACAGACATCGATAATCCAGCACTATGCGTGCCTAAATACAGTCGGAAGCAAAAACTTATGTAACTTTTTATGGTTCTTTTTCAATTTTTTACTCTGAATCTTGAATTAGTTCTAAATCCATACCAACAACATCTTTCACAATCGAAACGACGATGTAAATTGGCATAAATACCATCCAAAACACAGAAGCTTTATTATGTTTTCAAACTTCAAAGTTCTATATATTATATTCTAACCAAACTGGCAACTATAAAATAAAGTATTTTTTCAATAATTCAAGTCTAGTTTTTTAATTTATTCGAATCTAAGAGATCGCTTTTTAGTTATAAGACCGCCAAAATTGTGCCATTTTTAAGACTATTTATCTATCTTCTAAATCAAGAGTCCTTTCATACCGCTCGATAACGTGGTTTTATTGTCAAAACTATGTCACTATTATGTCGCCGACTGTACCCTGCAGGAAGCGGGCACCCGTCATTTGTTAAGTTGACATTTGACATCACTCAAACAAGTTCCACTTGATACCTGACTCGCATTTTTTGTCACAATCATACGTTTCGTCTTATAATCTTTTTGTATAAGTTTTTGTACGATTACTTGTATTTTGTGGGTGAATATAAACGTAATAATAACAGCGATGCTTTGATTCTGATGGATAGCTGCTTTTAAAAAAAATCCATATAACTCTATTATGTAAATAAAATAATATTCGGATGAATATTTTGATATTATCTTAAGTCCAAATAAAACACAAAAGCTAAATTGATTCAAACTCAAGGCATTTGCGAATGGTTAAAACATTATCGCATTAAAATGCCCAATAAATATTTCCCCGAAGATAATAATTTACAAGAAGCTTATCGATAGATCGGTTTATCGACGCTGTACCTCACTAAAAGTGAAGTTGTTTTGCCAGTAGCAAGTAGTGTCGCTTTGATAAATATCCTTAAAGATTGTGCGCTCCTCTAGATAATTTCTCTCGGAACCTCACACCAGCTGACACAACAAAATTTCAACTTTATCACCAACAACTAAATATTAAAATTCCCCAGCAAAACCACAGCCCTCGGTCAAACTCGGTATGAAGATTTATTAGCCTCCCGTAGTACGTGTTTTATAGTTATTTGATAAAACACTATCGTGATTATTTAGCTTGACTTTGTGACAGACGATGTCCATTTTATTTCTTTACCATACCACTAATAAACCAGAAACGCCATCAAGATATTTGTAGGAAAATATTTGTAACTATCACGGTTTTATATTACCCGTTCCAGCTACCACCGTTGTTTGAAAAATGACCTGTCAATTCTATAAAAAGCGTAATGCCTAGCCGCGCCGCGGTACGGTTTCTCTGCTAGTAAAAACGTGTAAATGCTGCATCGTTTAACATAACAATTGGTTCATTTTCTGTTTTTCCATTTTCCAGGTAAAAAATGGCGTTCGCTGACACCGCAAGACAGGCGACCGTTCGTGGAGGAGGCTGAGAGGTTGAGGGTTATCCATATGACGGAGCACCCCAACTACAAGTACCGGCCTCGGCGACGGAAACAGAACAAGACGAGGCCGAACCAGCCTTCGACGCCAGCTAATGCGCCCGCCGCCTCCGCTGCCCTTGGGTCCCCATACGCAGCCGCCTCCGATTCCCCAGACACTAGATTCTCTCACAACCCTGGCGCTGGCTTCTCTCCTTATCGCACCTCGCCGCTAGCCTCCGACTCTTTCCAATCCAACCAGTTCAACGGCCACGTCCAAACCCCGGAATCGTCTCCAGCGAGGTCCCCTGAGCCTCAAGGACGGAGGTCCGCGCCCGCCGAAGCCCCCCTGCCCACCCCAGATGCCTCGCCCGTCGAAAACGAAAAGGAAAACTTTCAGTACGAGGAAAGGCGAAGAGCCATCAACGCCTCCTCCCTCTCAGACTCATATTCTCCATACAAACCTTACCGGACACCGGGTTCCTTCTCGCCCGCACCCGTCGCAGCCATGGGAATGGCCAATGGAATGTACGTCATGTGCACGCAGAGGACCCTCGCAGAACAATCGCCCCTCGTCACTGGGACCTTCTTTCCTCCAGTAGCCACTTCTCAAGACCAGCAGACGCTTGGCACGACTACACCAAGAGTGTCATCAGCCCCAAGTGGCCCGATGCAATCTGAATACAGCATCCAGTATCATCCATATGAGCAGTACGAGCAAATGTATAAAACTGAGGACTCATACGTGTCGCACTACTCTGAGCAGCCTAAAACCGAGTACGACACGGGTGGCTCTTACTTCTCTGAGGAGCCGCCTTCCAATCAGGGTCAAGAACCGGAGCAGTACATGAGTTCCCGTCCGGAGATTAGGACAGGGTCGCCGGAGTCTGACGTGGACGCCCGGGAGTTTGATAAATATTTGGATTATGGAGCTGAAGGTGGGCCGATGGAACAGCATCAGCATCAGCAGCAGTATAGATACGAGCAGCAGCAGCAGCAACAGCAGGGCTACAGGCCCCCGTACTGCCCTGAACAAGGCCCCGGGCCTGAGTACTGCTCTGAACGGATGTACCCGTCCCCTTACGCTTCTGTGATCTCCGGGGCCCCGCCGGCAGGGCCCTACCCCCCCGCGCCCCCGGGGACCGACGTCAGGCCCGAAGACGAGTTCAGCGTGATCCTCGCGGGCGTCCGACAGACCTGCTACAGCAATTGACTAAGGACTGATGAACTAGGATCTTAGGACACTTCCTAGATATGGCCCAAAGAATTTGACATGACTATTGAAAATTGTATTTTAATCCATTGAGTCCTATAGTAACACCAGTGCTTGTATTAATATTCATAGGTGAATACTTGTTTATTAAATTGAAATTAAGGTATTTTTATGGAATAATATTGTTGAATTGACGAACAATTGATTGTATGTACGAATTGTGATGAAATGTTAGTTAAAATTAAATCATGATCAATTGTAAGACTTGATATGATATTATGTAATAAATAAAGGCTGTTATCGCTTGTATATCTAAAACTGAATGTATTGGTGCTATGTACGAAGGTCCTATTAAAAACTGGTAAATAAAACGTTTTTTCCAAAACGGTATACCATAGAGATAGCAGATTAGCGATTCCTATTAAAACAATTATTTATTTGTAACTATTTTTGTATATTACGTAGATAAAATTAACAAACAAAAAAATCAAAATAAATGAATATTAGCTCTTCCATGAAGCCTGTAGATATAGTGTAGGTTTTATTTTTATAACAATTCTAGATATAAAGTTATTTGTATAAATTGTAATTGTTGATTAAAATATCTCATAGCAATATTGTACTAAATGTTTAGTTATTGTGTTTAGTGTACTTTGAAATTTTAGTTATTTAGCATAAAACACTCGCACTGCGAAACTTTAGTTCTTCCTAATTTGTAAGAAAATTTATAAGAAGCAATAAAATTTATATTCCGACTTTTTATTTTCTTTGAAACCCCTTTAGTTAGATACCATTATAATATCATTCCAAAAACTAGAACTAACCTAATCAAGTAGGTATGTTAATAAATATTCACTGATGGTTAAGCATACAATTACAACAATGCATGGTTTGATCGTATTACAAAAACCCTTGGAGCATCTAGCTAGTCAAATAATCTGTCAAATATGAGGATATTGAATTTATTTAAAAAAAAAAATTACGACGTGGGTTCAATTCCCACCTGTATCAGTAGGTTTTTCAAGTTTTAAAATAGATGAACTAATGCCTCCGTACTTTTCTAATTAATTATCATAATTTATATCTTTTAAAATTAGTACAAATATAAATGCTTACTCGAAGGTAAGTAACTGTAACCTGTGTAGTTGATACCATAATAGCTAAAATTAGTAGGTACTACCACCTAATCAAACTTGTATACGGTCACTCTGGAAAAGTTCTTGGGGAAGGCCTTTGTCTAGCAGTGGACGTCATATTTTAGCTGAAACTTACGAAACGGAGTCTCAAAAACTGAAACAATAATGGAATGATTTTAAAATCAATGTGAACAAAATGACAGGAGCAGTTCATAAAAAGTATGTTAATTTATTAATAGCGTTAATTTAGTAATAAATTACATCTATCACAAAATGCAATCCAAGTGCTAAAACCACACAAAGCTCTAACATTAATAAAATGAAAGTTGTAATTATTTACATTGTTTTATTACGGTCCATACCTCACACGCACTTGTCCAAACCTAACTTGCAAAAAGAGGACACATTGCGAACGCCCACTGGCAAAAGCGTATAAGTCCAAATAAAAGGAAAATTACTAAATAATCCGCTAGGGCAGGGGCGCGTATTGAGGCCCGAAGGCTCTGGTGCCTGTAATTACGGGCCGCCTGGGCCCGCCTCTGCCGCGTTCGATGCTCGTATTGATGTATTGACGGTTTTAACTAAAACCCAATACGTAAGAACACGCAGTTTTGAGAAATCAAGAATTTAATGCGATTGCATTTCGTGTGTGAAAATCAAAATTGATTTATCCACGAGCCCTGAAGCCATGGAATTCGAGTAAGTCACACGATATGTATTTTCTTGTGAATTATTTACACTTAGTGAGAAAAAGAAAACACGCTTCAATAATAATTTAAAATTACAGGTTATAAATAAGATAAGGTTTTAAATAAGATAAGGTTTTAAATAAGATAATGATGAAGGACGAGCACTACAAACATGCTGATTTTGATGCTATAATTCGTAAAATCATAGATTTTATTATCAAATCTAATTCATTTTTATTTGATTACCCTAGAAACCAACTATCAAAGGAATCAAAAAAAAATATTTTCAAAACCTTAAAATTTAGAGTTACGCCCTTTCACGCTGCGCACGCGGCGGGCGCGAGGCTGTTATAATACGTGATAATTAAGTTTTTGTTGTTCGCGGGGACATCTGCGGGACCGCGACGGTGATTTGTGAGTTCTTTATTGATTTGCACTTTTTATCATTCAATTTTGTTGTGTTTTCGGTGTTACACATTTTGTCGTTTGAGACTTATCAGGTGATGTTGCAGTGTTTTGTTTTTGTTTAGCGATGGCTAGAGATGATGATGATGAATAGGTATAAAAAATAATGAATAATTACAATATTTGTGTTGGTTTTTGAAAAGTTTAATAAATAGATGACTTGTAAGTAATAATAAGACAATTATGAAGTGAGTGTTTTAAAAACACAATTAAACGGGATACAGATACTTAAGTTTGGTCATTTCAGCCCAAAACTATCCACTGCTGGAAAAAGGCCTCCGCAACGACAGGCTCTAGCAGCATCCAGATTCCAGGTGCTTCCCGCGGAAAAGTAAGTATAAAGTATAAGAATTTTACACTGCGCCATCTAAGTATCTAGCTTGCAAAAGATGATAAAAATATTTCATCTGCCTAATAACTTTAAATATACCGACGACGACGACCGACGATATCATAAAGGTAGCAGGAAGGCGCTGTGGACGCAGGCCGCTAAGTACCAATCGATCAACATGGAAATTCATTGGGGGAGGTCTATGTTCAGCAATGGACGTCCTATGGCTGAAATGGTGATGATTGTACAACTTAGGCCCGAATCATGAATGATCGAATAACGATTGACCGAAATCATTTTATCGGTATAATTTTTGACCGAAAATACTTACGCTCGAATAACGGTTGCCCGAATTTAGATACAATCAATGCTGATGCTGAAGTACGAAATTATCTGTCTTTAATAGGTAAGTAGCTTGTGCTTACAAAATAATAAGTAAAAACCTGATTCTTATTAAAAGTAATTATATCACAAACCTAAAGGAAGTCATGCCGATAAGGCTCATTATCAGAGCTATCGGCTTATCTTTTTTTATTGGATGTTTGCAAACAAGTTACGTTCACAATGGCCCATAAAGCCGTGTTTTGGTAGCGAATCTGGGTAAAAAGGTACCATTGCACACGTGGGCTACCGTGTGGTTTAGGTATGGCCTAGTTTTACGATTGGAGATTGGAGATGTGTTGAGGTTCTGGTCACAATAAAAGTACATGACACAAGGAATTCAACTATCAAGTAAAATTGTTTCCTTGTAAGGTCTTTAAATAGACTTCGGACGTTTTTTTTATCCACAACGAGGAAGCTCTTGGCCTGTATCTTACCTGATGGTAAGTGACGATCAGGCCGAAGGTGGAAGCGAGCTTCACCCGGAATCCTCAACCAAGGAGGACGTGGGCCGTAGTAAGGACAAATGTTCAGGTGGGGATTCTCAGATGGTTCAAACTTGGAGTGCAAGTGTGGTTGTGTTCCCCAGTCGATGAAGCATATGCCCTATGTGCCCAAAAAACTGAAGATTTAATTAATGCTCTTGTAGCAAAATTTGGGCTGACACTGTACATAGGTTTGACAAGAAGAAGAATATCCTTGAACATAATAATAGGTATACTGCGCTAGCATCTAATAACAAGCTGAGTAAAGCCTATACTATGGGTATCTATCAGACAACAGATACAATATACATAGCTAAATACTTCTTTGTAAATACTCGTACATACAATATAGAAAAGTCAGCTGTGTATGCACACCAATGTATGTAGTACATATTAAGCGAAGATTGGACCCGCGACCGCTGGCATTGTCTAAGGACCGAACTCATCGAAGTGTTTTACCAATGTTAATGGGCGATGGAGTAGACTGTAGAGAGAGACCTGCTAGTTGTGATTATTTATGCAAAAAGCTAAACAAGGAAAACTCAAAATAAGGGACATTAAACTAGACCGCACAAGAGACAGTAAAAAAGCCAACTTAAAAAAAAACAATATTTAAAAAAAGTAAAAAAACATAAATAATATCAAAAGAGGATTGCTGGGCAAACTGCCAGCAACATCCTCTAAATCAGTGGTTTAAAATTTACAAGTCTTTCTTACTTAGTAATAAACCTATCACCAGCCACTAAACGTATCACAAGTCTACTAATTCTAAAGACACGACTGGCAATGCGCACGTCGCGAAATTAATTTGTGCCCATATTTGGTCATAGACTTCAGCTCTTAAATATTGCTTTGAGTCACTGAAAAACGCTCCATGGCGTCTCGTAATGGGTACTTTGTGGGGATCTAATAAATATACATAGTGACTGTTGTAAGGTGTGGAAACCATTGAAAGATGTACTGAATCTATATCTTAGATTCAGAATCATGGCTAAGATAGATGCGTATTTTCTCTAAAGCTTTTGCTAATATTTACTACAGTACCGAGAACTACTTTAGATAAATATTAGCAAAAGCTTGAGAGAAAATGCGCATCTGAAAAGGCGATAATTACGTACTTCATCAACATCATCATCAACCACAGAACGTCCATTGTTGAACATAGGCCTCCCCCAATGATTTCCATATTGCCCGGTTGGTAGGAGCCTGCATCCAGCTACTTTTATGAGGTCGTTGGTCCACCTCGTGACCTGCGTTTCCCAGTACGTGGAGTAGACTCCAGAACCTTGCTGCGGCCATCAGTTCTGCGTACTATGTGCCCTACCCATGGTCACTTCAGCTTGCTAATCCATCGGGCTATGTCAGCGACTTTAGTTCGTTTACGAATCTCAATGTAGTCGGCGTCAAATAGTTCGTGACACCCAAAGTAGCCAAAAAGTTCGCAACACGTCTTTGTTACATTGGACAAGTTTCCAAATTTTTTCTTCTAATAAATCTTGAAAAATATAAGTAAAACTAATAATAATTGTGAAAGAATCATGAAATGAAAATATCTCTACAAATACAAAAGTCACAGGGCCTTAGGGCGCATAAATAAAATTCGCGCCATTTTGATCGGTGTAGTCATTGGGTCCATATTGGCTCACCTAAAGTTATTTACCCGAAATTGTTCTTCCTAACGATTTTAAATCCGAATGATCACTCTTCCTAAAATTTTTCATCCTAAAGTTTTCATTCATACTATTTGTAGTGCTACCGGCGATGTTCATAACACTCATGTTTCCGAAAATTGTAATTAATAATATCATTTATGTAAATATATTTAAACTCCTACTGTTTTTTATCATAACACTTTTATCCCTAAACATTACCATGATATTTTCACTCATACCATAGAATAATAATAAATACTACGTACAGAAGTACGTTCTTCGCGAATGAAACGTAAGGCCACAGTTCTAACCTAACCTAAACCAATAATAATTAATAGACCGATTCGTTTCTGGAACTTGACCGAATGACTGGAGCGGGACTCTGGCTTCGCTCGCTCGGCTCGTGCGTTGTGGTCACAGTTCTAACCTAACCTAAACCAATAATTATGAATAGGACCGATTCGTTTCTGGAACTTGACTGAATGACTGGAGCGGGACTCTGGCTTCGCTCGCTCGGCTGGTGCGTTGTGGTCACAGTTCTAACCTAACCTAAACCAATAATTATAAATAGGACCGATTCGTTTCTGGAACTTGACTGAATGACTGGAGCGGGACTCAAGTATACGTGCTAATGCCAACAAACTTGAACTTTAATATATCGTCAAAGAAAGAAATCTAAACAAAAAAGATATGACTTTGAATAATAGTGTAAAATATGGTTATGTTTAGAAATTCTAGGAGAACAAATAATAGTATAATAGATGTTTATTGCTAATGACATTATGAAGTTGAATGATTCGGAATTATGAACATTAGATACAGAGTAGTTAGGAATTGTGATTGTTAGGATGAAAAATTTTAGGAAGAACATTTTCGGACTTCCAATTTTCGGAGTTGAAAATTTAGGTGAACTTTGGCGCACCCGTAGTCATTAGGTGTAGGTGTAGTAGGTGTACAGTCATTCGGAGTACAAACACTAAATCACCCGGTCCAGTGCTGTTAACAAATCCATTTTTTTAATCTAGTATTTTTTAATTTTTCAGCCAGGGTCAGCCCTTATTGACCAAAATATTAAGCCAAAGTATATCTCTCTGTGTACCCAGCCCTCCCGTATGTGGCGGACGGCAGCGCTCTCAAAGGGAGATGCCCCTTTGAAGATAGCGGCGATACATTTATTACGCTCTACTCTGCATGCCGCTATCGGCCCGACTTCGCAATTGCAGACTTCTTTCGTTTGTCTCTGGTCTTATTGAGGAGGTGACAGTTTTTAAGGATAGGTTATTGGGGCTGAAAAGTTTTTAATGCGAACTTTTTGGCGGGAAATTTAAGCGTCAGTTTGACAGTTCTGTTCGTTTCTTTTTTGTTTATATTATGGCATCGTACGGTTTACGCTTCTAGCCAGTGTCAAGTAATTTTATTTTAAGTAATTAAAGAAACATTTGAAAACAGATAAATGGTGATGATTGATGAATTATTTCAGTAAAGATATTGGCACTTTACTGAATCCTGACAGTGATTTCTTGAGAGAACTTAGTTGAAAACTTCTTTCGTTTGTCTCTGGTCTTATTGAGGAGGTGACAGTTTTTAAGGATAGGTTATTGGGGCTGAAAAGTTTTTAATGCGAACTTTTTGGCGGGAAATTCAAGCGTCAGTTTGACAGTTCTATTCGTTTTTTTTTTTGTTTAGATTATGGCTTCGTGCGGTTTGCATATTCAGCCAGTATCAAGTAATTTTATATTTCAAGTAATCAGAAACATTTAGTTATTGATAAGTGTGATGATTGACCAATGATATTAATTGAGAGAACTTAATTGAAAACTTCTTTCATTTGTCTCTGATCGTATTGAGGAGGTGACAGTTTTTAAGGATAGGTTATGAACTAAAAAAACTATTGAAAGAATACGAATAATTGCGGGGAAATGAAGCATTATTTTTGACAAAGGATGGGAGTTTTGCATCTTTTAGATGATTTGAGATTCTCAAAAATCGCACCGTGAGCGCGTTTTAAGCAAAAAGGATCATTATTATATTTTTTTCTTCCATATTATTGTTGGTGACATTGGGGATTAACGTTTCTCAAATACTCGAAGCAACGTCCAGCGTTGAAGCCATATTTTCCGTCATTTGTTTTTATTATTAGGTACTACAGACATAAACTGACAACAACACTCATCAAACAACCGCTAGGTAATCACAAAACATTCCACTCTAAAAACGTCTACACCAATCACAAACCAGAATCAAAACATAATTCCTCATCTTTCGAATTTGTCTTTGGAACCCGACCACAAACGCAGCGTCATCGTCACATCCTGCCCCACCCCGGCTTACTCTGTCACAACATGCTCACTCATTTACATACACAAAACCTGACAAAAACATCATTCATTTCTTTTTTTGGACGAGTAAATTAAAAGGCATAATGTATTTTACGCCTTTGCTTCGAAAGATTTTTAAAAATCGAATTTCGAAGTCTCTGCAATGCTAATTTAATTTAGCCATTTCATACACAAGGAAGGCGATAAGATCCCTTTAGTGTGATTTTTCTTTTTATTTCGGCAAACTATTTTTTTTTCTATGGCTCAAGTAGTCAAGTAGTTAAAGCGCATTGGTTTCATACTTAGATCTAAGAGTAATAACGAGTATAATTAAAATGCCTGTGTATAAAAATAAAGACAGCTGAAGCATACCCTGAAATACCTAGCCTAGTAAACATCTAGGAAATTCAGCTAGTCATAGTAGTTACTTACTATATTTCTTCTTTCCTTTACCAACACGCCTTTGTAATTAAATACCTAAAGCTTCAAGTTATAATTTGTACTGTCTTTTTTTCAATGGATCAATCAATGTAGAGTTTCATTTCATGTTTCTAATTTGGTTATTCCAGCTGAGTAAATACAAAATTTTCTCCCATCATTTCTAAAAATGTACATTTCTTGTTCGGAACTCCAGCTATGTCTAAAAAAACCGACGACATTGACGTCCGTCCGTCACTGCGCCTGTTAATATTCATAAATCGACATGTCGCGTCATACTCATAAATAAATTAGAAATTCATAAAAAACCTGCCGGAGGACCACCCCTAGCTCTCGGCTTCTACTCATATCACGGATAAGTTTACATAAAAACTCTATGGTTTTAAAAATGAAATTGTCAACCTTTTTACTCTGTGGAAGGAATATAATCTGTAACTCTACTTACAAGCTGTATTCCTTTGCTTGCATTGTTATAAGAAAAATCAGGGACATTTTTGAGTTTGCTAATGTAATGTAATTAAAAATCTTATTCATTTTGCTCTTGGCAGAGCGGTCATGGTCACGTTGAGGCGTTGTCATCATCATCATTTCAGCCACAGGACGTCCACTGCTGAACATAGGCCCCAACGATTTCCACATCGCCCGGTTGAGAGCGGCCTGCATCCAGCGCCTTCCTGCTACCTCTATGAGGTTCATGTCTCCTTGTGTAGGTAATTCAATCAAACCACAAACAAATAATATTGCAAAAGTAACATCCTTCTATTGTTACATTTTCACGCCTTGGAAAAGAAAATGAAAAATAGAAACTGAAACTTGAAGGGGTAGCAGATAAGTTTGTATGGAATCAATCATCTCTCAAGTAAAAATATTTGTTGGGGATGTCTAATAATTATCTTGTTTGCATTTTGATATTTTTCGGAAATGAGGAGTGATTGTATGGAATTTATGTGGTCATTACTTTAAACTGTTATTGGCCATTGATTTTTTTATTTTGATTAATATTTGATTGTTTACTTGAAAAAAGGTTTGGTTTGATTGTGTATGGAATTTTAATTACGACCACAAGGATGCTAGGGATTCTAATTATGGGTTAAAAAAGTAACTTCTACTATTAGACCGATTTGAAAAATCAGAATCCTACATTGAAAAAAAAAGGTCATAAAACTGATTTATTTTTGCAAGTAGGCTTTTACAAAGCACTTTTACACGTCCTAGTTCTAACCCTACCACTGCTTAGAGAAATAAATGGGCCAAGGGTGAGAAGAAGCAGCTAAGAATCTGACACTATTATTCTCATGAACATATGCGGTACGAAGTTCGCCTGATCAGCTAGTAGCAGATTTAAACGTTGAGATTATAGGCATTCTATTTCAACGCTTTCTCCCTAACAGCCTTTGCGTATCGTCTAAAAGTCTGAAATGCTTAACATAATTCTAGGCAACGGCCATAAATCTCTGGATTCCTAATAGCCTTGATCTAGGCTGAGAAATTAAAGTTCTAACTACGAAACTGAATTAGCTGGGAATTTTTCTGGCATACCGCGCCAATTAGGGAGTATAATGCCGGTGCAGGGTGCCAGAGATATCTGTTAGCACAGACAGCACAATTTGGCATCTAATGCAGTTTTAATAGATTCTATTTTTCAACAAAAAATTGTTGTCGACTGTACGTAGAAAATATAACCGATTCTCTCCATTTCTTTCTAATGCAGTGATAAGTAAGAGAGTGACTATTCACTGAAATTAGACACTGGTAGAGCTCTAAGGCTGAGTTGCACCACCTAACTTTGACCGTAACTTTAACGATAACCGGTGCTGTTGTATGGAGTGCGACAGATTTTTGAAGTTTGTCAAAGTTACAGTAAGATGGTGCAACCCAGCCTAAAAGTGGTGTTGTTTAACAAGTCAATCAAGCAGTTAAATTAAGTTTTGTCAGAAAATACGTAACATATTATCTAAAAATCTTTGGAAACTTTTGGAATATCGGGTGTTTCGGATAAGCTCTTTCTTGGCGGTATTAGGCAATTGTCACGCCATTTATGCCAAAAGAATTTCGAGTTTTCGCGAAAATTTATTTATTATTATTATATTACGAATGTTACTTTATCTAGAAGAGGTCAAACTATTACTAAACTAATAAAGCTATTCTATACAGTGGTTAGCAGTAGCTAGAAGCGATGCGCATGCATCCCTCGCATTAATGGGCAGACGACACCGCACTGCGCTAATTTAAGCTGGAGACTACACTGTACACCTGCAAGGCATCTTCACTTAAGGCTAAAGAAGCTAAAGAAATTGATTTATGCCTCTTTATTACCCAACATCAAAATAGTCCTGAGCTATTTTGACTTTGTGAAACGTAATAAGTAGTACCTAATACATAAATTACTTTTGGATTGTTGCGTTCTAATTTAATGGAATCTAAAACAAGTCTTCCTATATAATGTTACTTTTTAGGTCTTAGGCAAAGTTTCTGTAGTGGAAGCAGAGGAAAATCGTCATCATGTTGTAGTGTCATTAAAAATGTTCGACATTTAAACAAATAGCAGACAATTTAGAGTTTAGCTATTAACAGAAAATATACTTCTAGTTAGTTTTTATAGCTTCTATTATAAGTTTTCAGTCCTAGCAGCCGCTTTAAGTTCTGCCTCCATTACGTCGTTTGGGTGTACTTGTCAATATTTTATATCTTACATCTTGATGCCGCGATACCGCGGGGCGGCAAACGAGCCCGGAGCTGATTTATAACACATTTTAGCTCGAAACTGCGCAAGCGCGGCTTTGACATGAAGGCAATTTGATTACAATTATTTAAGAAAATAAACCACTTGCACTCTTACTTAACAAGCGTCAAAAATCTGTCAAATTCTATACCAAAACTACGGTTATTGTTAAAGTTACGGTTAAAGTAAATTGGTGCAACTCAGCCTAAGCAAAGATTTAAAGAAAGGCCTAAGTTTATGTTTAGATTAGCAATCAAATCCCACTTAGCCTCTCGATTGTGCTTGATTTGTGGTTCCAATCAACCCAGAACATCCCAGAAAGCTAGCATCTTGTATAGGCCTCTGCAAGCTTCTGGTAGTGAAGCCGGTGATTGAAGGGATTGAGTCCGTTGATCTTCTTAGAGTCTAGCTCTACCTTAAGAAAAAGCCTTTCGGGAATCATATGCACGACTTAACGTATAGGATTCTTTTGACTGAACCCGCCAAAGTCATCGATAAAGGTTTTTTAAAAACGATTGAGGGCTTACGCCCGTATTCACAAACGATGCTTGCTTAAGTGAAGCAGCAAATCGAAAACACAGCGTTGAATAGAGCTCTGTGAATTCTGTGAATTGGTTCATGTATCACCCTGTGCGTCCACGCGCACTGTGAGACCTCATAGTAATATTTGTGAATACGGGCGTTAGGTTTTACAAACGGACAAATCACAAAAAAAAAATCAATTTTTCGTGTCGCGACTAAAAAGGCGCCTATTTTGCTAAATATTTTTGGCATTAGTAGCATTTATTTTTGGTGGTAATGCATGGAAAATTTAATTAGTAGAGTTAGCTCTACTCGTGTAATTAAATTTCTATGCATCCAAAACACTTTCTATGTAAATAAGATTAATAAGCGCTTTAAACCTCAATCTATTGACTCGCAGCGAATGTAAATGCGCGCAGATCTATGCGCCGGAGTCGCGGCCTCCGATTTATTGCATAATTGACTTCCGGCGGACGCCATCTTGGATCGTGGGTGACATTCGTTTGCGAACGACGGATTTTGAATAAAGAACTGCCGTACGAAACTTTTTTTTAGACTTTTTGGCGGCTGTCAAACTGCCAGGAAATCATTGGCCAGATAAATATTGTCGTGAAGGAAATAGGTTACACTTATTTTTATTTTGATGCATAATTCTTCAAATCAACGTCTTATTGCGTGTGTATAATCTTAATCTGAATCTATAGCTATACCTACCTATGGATTTTTACACACTTTATTACAATTAGAGGCTCTTTAATAATTACCATATATGTGTATTTATGTACTACTAGCTGACCCGGCGAACTTCGTACCGCCTTAGCGTAGAGATTTTCTTTATATTTTTTTCCGTAAAGACCTTGTACAGAGTATTAGAAAACTAAAAAAAAAAAATCAGCCAAATCGGTCAAGCCGTTTTCATGTTATGTCGTGACAACGGAAAACGGGTTTCATTTTTATATATGTATATAGATGACACCTATGAAGGGTATATTCCAAAGATTTTCTAAATTCGGAAGACCAGAGTTCACACAATTACATCTCCACCTACATTTTTCACGATTTTCAAAACTGGCCACATATAAATTCGTAAACCTTTAAGCCTTATTTTCTTTGCCTCGCCCTCGCATACATTATGGGATATACAATATACAAGTAGACATAGTGGCATAGCGGCTCGCACAGTAGCTTGTTCCGTGTCGTGCGGCCGACAGCCTTTGTGGCGCGCGCCGCTGCGCTTGCGCATACGAGTGTATGCGCCGATTCTGAAATGCTGGCTGGTTGTTGTCACTGTTTCTAAAAAAAAGTTGTGATGGGTACTTTTTACTGAAAAAAAGCTTACTTGTGGTACATTTTTTGAAAACTATCTAGGTTTTTAGAGTTGAAACAGAAAGAGAAAATGTGCTCTGAAACTATTGTTAATTTCAGTTACAGACATCTTGAGTTTTTCAGGGTAACTTGGAACATGAAATTCGAAAATTGCATTATTGCTTTAATTTTGTGCCGTTCAAAGTTACCCTGTATAATGTTATTCGAAGTACCTATACGAGGCCGATTCTGAAATACGCTAGCTGGATATTGTCACTGGTAAACTAAAAAAACCGACAAAGTGCGAATCGGAGTCGCGCTGTAATTTTGCTTGCGTTATACCTACCGTAAAAGCTGATTTTTATATAATATTTGGGCAATAATGTTTCCTCATCAGCTTGACAGTTTTGACTACTCCAACCCCTTGCCAGACAAACATTTTAGGCTTTGCCAAAGCCACGATAAACCAAACTTCATGACGGTCTATCGTTCTTCCCTGTGTTGGGAGAATGTGCAGCTTTTATGGAATAACAAAGGTTGCTCTACCTATCTATCAGAATCGAATACTGACTACTTTCCTTTAATCATGCTATATTAGCGAGTGATTTGACATATGAACCATCAGGCAATTATTATCAATCGTTCAAGCCACGTTAACTTTTAAATCTACTTTTGATTTCGAACTTCTGAACTTAATATTGTCTTGCACCAAACCCTTTCAAACAGGACGATTTTTTACATTCTGTAGCCGAACTATCGTCACAATGATACCTGCCGATAATCACGTACAAATTTACGTACATAGGTACGTGTAACTTAAATGTAGAGACACATACGAGTATTACGCACGTAATTTTAGAGACACACCTACCGAACTTTGGTCGACTAATACGTCATTGATTTTGTTGTTATGCTAATAATAAGCTATGCAAAATAAATACAAATGCAAGCACATTGAACGTGCAAACGCTGTAATTTTAGCTGAAACTTCTATTTTTCATACTATTGGTTCATGCAGTTTACAAATTTAGCATATTAGGCTGATCTTTCGGCGCTACATTCAGTTAAATCGCTACACAAACGCTATAAGGCTATAGCATCTGCACTCGCAGTCGCTATCAGATGCCTTCGATCCATTGTGGGTCGATAATAATTAATTTATTGTCGTCGGATCATTTTCTCGCCAAGAATTCCTAGATTACATAAACTACCTGCGTATTCAGCTGATCTTTCGGCGCTACATTCAGTCAAATCGCTACACAAATGCTATAGGGTTATAGCATCTGCACTTACCGTCGCTATCAGATGCCTTCGATCCATTGTGTGTCGCTGATTAATTGTCCCTCATTATCGTCGTATCAATTTTCTCGCTAAGAAGTCCTAGATTACATAAACTATGAGCATATTAAGCTGACCTATCGGCGCTACATTCAGTGAAATCGCTACACAAGTGCTATAAGGCTATAGCATCTACACTCGCAGTCGCTATCAGATGCCTTCGATCCATTGTGTGTCGCTAATTAATTGTCCCTGATTGTCGTCGGATCAATCCATCGACCCGTCGATCGAGGTATCAACTCGATAGATAAGCTCCGATCGGATGCTATCGTGATTTACAGTTCGGATGTAATGAGCTTATGTGATGGTACCTATGGAATAGGAGTTTGTTGAACCTTTTATTACAATGTTGCATTTAATTTCTTAAATATAGGTACGGTCGTAGTACTTTTACCGCACAATAATTTAAAATTCCTTTTAGGCTGAGTTGCACCATCTTACTTTAACTTTGACAAACGTCAAAAATCTGTCAAAATCCATACAAAAAGCACCGGTTATTGTTACGTTACAGCAGTTACAGTTAAAATAAGGTGGCCTTAAAATTAATGTGTTTTACTTAATTCCTGAAGAAAGTTTTTAGTTGGCTAATCTAACTTCATAAATTACACCGGTCAACAAAAAATAATATTTTTTGCGCATGGATTTTACTTATTATATTCTGATTATATAAGCAAATTTGTATAAAAAGGTGCGATTACAAATTTTATTGAAAATATTTGCTTTTTAAGAAGTTATAGCTATTTGAATTTTTTTTCATAGTAGATTCTCATTGGGATACATTTATAAAACCAAATTCAGAACATTTTTTTGTTGTTATTCTTATTTCTAGGTAGGTATCAAAGCAATAAAAATAAGCTATGCATATTATAACCCGTGCGCAAAAATACTGTAGACAGTTGTTATAAGCCAATAAAACATCAGACTATTCTTTTATAAAAAAAATCGTTCAGTTATTCAAATCAACAGACACCAATCTGGGATAACTACTATTTTGGTCTCAGTGTATCATTGCTAATTTCCATACAAATTGGCTTTACGATCTCGCGTCGCTAGGGGGCGGTAGGTTTAAGCATGCTAAAAGCACTAAAGGGCTTCACCGCTTGCTGATAAAGTCTCCGATAGCCTATTAGGAACTTATCTGTCAGATAAACTAAAGCTTTTTTCGGATAGCTCACATGTAGTAGTACTGAATCTTGTAATATTGTGGTTCGTTATTAGTATCTTTCACTAGGTACTTCAATAGCGCTAAAAAGTATGTCTATAAAACTGCCATTCAGGCTTCAACTATCAACAGGCCTATTCATAAAAGTCTGTAATTTAAATCCTCCAAAGCATAAGAAGAAGCATTATTAAGGCTAAAGTCGCCTATTTACAGAGCAGCAGCGACATAGTTCTTCAACTTTATCAGGCTCTACCGGGCTAGCATGCTCTTATTATTCTACTTCTTATGATTACTGTTTGTTCGTTCGTTTCAGCCAAATAACGTCCACTGCTGGACAAAGGCCTCCGCCATGGTTTTCCACAACTGCCGGTTCCTTCGATGATTTCTGTAATAAACAAAAGACTGCCAAACGTGAGATCTCTTTGGCCACTTCTTCTTACTCAGCACCATTTTTTCTATGCTCAATTCATAAAACTCAGGACTGTCGTTTATTCAAAGCCCGGTAGCCCATGGTGGCATTATTAAGGCTAATGTCGCCTATTTACAGAGCAGCGACATATCGGCGCGACAGCCGCGCGACGTCGCACTAAATAACAGCGTCACAGCCTTTGCTGTACCGCCGGGACGGTCTATACAGAATGAAGCACACTCTTTGAAGTCTTAAAAAATCGCGACGCATTACGACGACGCTAAATGGCGACATACTCGTAATATCCTATTAAAATCTCTCACTCTTGACGCAGATAAGTAGGTTAAGTGTTAGCCTAAACACTCTGGTTTTCAAAATTTATAAGAACCCTAGGCTTCATGGAGGTTGGGCTGCCTTGAATCGAAGAGAAAGATTATATTATGATTTCAGCGTTTCGTTATTGGAAATTTATTACAACGACTTTTATAAAATCGCTCTCTTACAAAATAACAAAATCAAAAGCATGTAACCTAATAAGCGTGGATCGAACTCGGAATCTCTAACTGAACAGCTTGAGTACTTAGTGAATAGCCAGAACATGAGTTCTTAATACCGCTTCTATGTTATTCATTTTCTTTCATATCACTTCAAAATCAGTGGCAGTCAGTGTGCTACCACGAGTTAAGTATGCTCGCTAGCGATTGCGTTAGCAAAAACTATGAAATTCTTGTAAGAAGCCGCTAGGGGCCTGTACAATTTTTCATACAATTTAGTGACATTCTTACGCAGTCGCTAGCGAACACACCTAATGTAAACTAATGGTAAGCACAATAGCTGCTAAAATACAACTCAGATGAAACAAACAAGGCCTTTCCTTATTTCATCCCGCATTACCCCATCCTCCGCCTTTTTGTTCGCGGGCCATATTTCGGCGGCGCGCGCGCACTTATCTCCGTATCATCTGAGATACGGCCGCTATCCGCGCATCTTTATGCGATCGCGATACACGCGCCCCTGATTAACCGATAGGTATCATATCTTACAGGCTAAATAACTAGGTGCCCGTAATGGGTTTGATGGTGTTTTGCTATAAATAAAGATCTTTGTTTCGATTTAGTCTTCCGTGCTTAACATGGTCTAGGAAATGAAAAAAGTCTGCTCGAGAGAGAATCAGTGATCAACTCTGATCGGCCAATAAAAATATACATATAATAATACTGTCTACATACATAAAAGGGTTTCAAGCCCAACGCTGGATAGTGGTCAAAATCTAGAAACAAAGCGTATTCACAAACATTACTATGAGGTCTCACAGTGCGCGTGGACGCATAGGGCGACACACGAACCAATCACAGAGCTGTGCGTTCGATTTGCTGCTTCACTTATGCAAGCATCGTTTGTGAATACGTGCGTTAGAAAACTCTCGCGTCAACTCTTTAAACTATAGCGTAAGTCCCTGTTTAGCTGCATCGGCAAGACGGAATTTCTATCCATTAATTTTAACTTTTGTACCCAAAAAAACGACGAAGTCACACAAATCGACACAACGCGGCAACGTTGAGAAAAAAAAAACAACAAAATGAACAAATTCTCTGCCCTTTAGCCTAAAGAAGTTCCACACTCTACCAATTTTGACAACTTTGACAGGAAAATACAGAAGTGACAAATGTTAGGTACTTCGTTACCGAAAAACAAAAACAAAAAACAATCGAATAAAGATCTAATCAAAGCCCGCGGGTACACAAAACATTCAAATCAATACTTACAAAACAAAGTAAACACTTAGTAATGAACGCCAAAGATTGCGACTTTGCCTTTTTATTTTTTGTACAGATAATGAATCTGGGTCCAAAACAATTCGAACCGTATCACGATGCTGTAAAGTTGCTTTTGGATTTGAAAGAGAACATTTACGGTCTTACACAGCGTAGAGCGTACAAATTAAGGGTTTCTAATTGGGTATTTAAAAAATCATTAATTGTACGACTAAAGAATATTGAAGATACACTTATAGATTAATTCTTCACCCTTTTATATTATGGAACTGTGTTAATTATTATTGATAGGTGTTTATTTATTTATTTATTTATTTAAACTTTTATGCCAAAAATAAATTTGAACATAAGGCGAACTTAATGCACTAAAGCATTCTCGACCAGTTTACCTTTGGGTTGAGCAGAAAAGAAATTTGTTTGGCGGTACTTCTAGTGCAGGAAAGAAAAACAAAAACAAATATACTACATACATAAATAATATATTATAGAATATATAATAAATAAACTTACTCGACGCTTGCCTGGTCTCTTCTTGGTGTTGAAATGTTACAACCATGTAGTCCGTCAGAGAAGAATAGGATCACCCCCACTCTTCCCGTGGATGTCGTAAGAGGCGACTAAGGGAGAAAATGCGAAAATCAGGCCATGGGGAATGTATGCCAAATCCACCATTCGCCTCTGGTAAGTTAGAGAAAGTCTGAATATGTAACCTGAAGAAATGGAGCACTTCTAAGCAGTTTCTAAGCTCTCTATTAATAAAAATGTAAAATTTTAATCCCACCTAAATCATTCAACATGTAAAATTTTACTAGTCGAGATCATAATACATATTAATATGACTCGCACTGTCAGAAGTTCTTATAAGATTTTACGTAGAGCCAAACTTTCAACTTTACTCGCCGTTACTTCACAATCTCTACACCTGTCAAAATAATGTGGCTTCTTAGCTGTTCAGTTACTACATGATGCACTATTGTATACTCGTTACATTACATAATAAAGTAACAATCAGTGAATACATTTTTACACTGCAACTCTTGTATTGACAGGATCTACCAGCTTGGTCTCTCTCTAATGAAATCCAACCAGTGAATGTTGAGCAGTCCCGGGATATAGACGAGGTCAACGAAAGCCAAGCCACATGAATATGACCCGTTGGACGTTTTGCTGGTTTTACTTTTTAAAACAATAATAACAAAATCTCATCCACGTTTGTCCCGTGGTCCCGTGGTCCCGTCCCGATGGCATCGGTGATCTTTCAGGAAGGCCGGGACGCGATCCGATCGCTTATTTGTACTCGGACTGAACCACGGACATTTTCTTGGCGTTAAGACTTAGATCTGTTCGCGATAGGTTAATGTTTATGCTTGCTCTAAGCTATGCTTTGATATTGGTAGGTATAGTTTGTTACTAATTCAAATTCAAATAATAGCTTTGGAGTCCAGTGTACGGACCAATATGAGCTCAGTCGGGCACTGAAAATATATAAAAAAGTTTATAAGAATTTATTAAAAACATTATTCAGTGATTGTTATGCTCTAGTACTTACCTACCTAGGTCCTAGTAGTAGTATCTACTAGTAAAATTATAACGTGATTATATTATTTATTGTAAGTACTTACTGGAAAAAGTTTTACAACTACTTTAACTCTCAAATTAAAAAGGTTCTATAATATTTCAAACAAAAACCTTTTCTGGAGTATTTATCTACACAAAACAAATCGGCGAATACTTGAAATAGTTGGTGAAAGGTCGCGGGCGTCGTGAGCCACGTAAATAATTAGCGATCGGGCTAATGAAACCTACGATAGATGCCGGGGCCGGCTGCACAATTAAATTGCAGTTAACTTACCTATGCTTTAACTGTGGTTAGCAGTTAGCTAACCTAGGATTTAACATGGTTAGCTAGCCCACTCCTTGTAGGTACACCGAAATGTAAGTCAGTTGCTCTATTATTAAACTGTTATTTTTTATTTTATTTNAAGTATTTACAGACTTACAGCTGGGTATGTCTAATTCCGAGATTCTTACCTAATTTAAGCTTAAATGACTGGACTATGTTTAGTACCTCAAAAATGAAAAATGAAAACCTCATTTTCGCCATTTTCTCTGCTACCCGGCCTTAATGAACCGTGAATCGGACGATTAGTAATATATGGCCATATCTTTTACTTGCGTCAGAAAAATAATTACCTTTTGACATCGCTCCAAGGTTACTGACAGGCCTGCAATTTTTAAGTGGAGGCTTCCACGAGTTCCTGAAAAAGAGGGCTTCGACTGAAAGACATATGAACGACGAAGTGATCCTTTTGCAGTTCCTCATTTTAATTTGAAACATGGGCCATGGGAAGTTAGGCCACATCGTCAAATTACCTCTGCTCCTGCAGCGGAGCTCAAATGCCCCGATGATGATGACGACTAAAGCCTGGTCTGCGAGCACGTAGAATTTTGTCCAATGACCCCAAGCTACCCATCCTTATCGCTCGCGCGTTGGTATATTGCTGTCGCGACTGTGCGACGGGGGCCCGCAGTGAGTGTGCGAACGCGACAGCAACATAATTACGCGCGAGCGATAAGGATGGGCAGCTCGGGGTCATTGGACAAAATTCTACGTGCTCACAGACCAGACTATACTAACTCGTGTGTTTGTATCAGGTGGCGCACGTATGGGAAGTGGTGCGCGCGGTGTGCGAGGCGCGCGCCGCCTCCCGCCGCCCGCCGCCGCCACGTCCGCCCGAGCCGCGCGCCGACCCGCCGCCGCCGCCGCCGCACTACAGGTATGAACTAGCTGGTGCGTCCGCCGCCTCCCGCCGCCCGCCGCCGCCGCCGCCGCCGCACTACAGGCAAGGGGCAGATGTCAACTCAGGCCTAGTGTCCAATAGTCAATCATCTCCACCTCTTACCAGCCGGAATAAAGCGCCAGAATGAAGTGCCGTGATAAATTCTTATCGATAAGAATATATCACGGCGCGCATTTTAGACTTCAAAATGTACGGATTTTTCGCGTAAAATCGATAAAATGGCGCAATAGCTTAGGCCTACTGGAATGGTAATATTCGTAATCAAAATGCCTCGCCAAAAAACAAATAGTTTGATATAAAGTCAAGTAGTCGAGATTCAGTTATTGCTTACATTCTCCAGAACCTATTCAACATTATGCATTACATATTTACAAAACTGCTAGTGAAAGACATAACAAGTACTTATTTTTTATAGAGTTCGTGACACCCAAAGTGACGAAAAAGTTGACTTGTAAAGACGTGTTGCGAACTTATTGGCTACTTGACGCTGCTGTATTTTATTTTGAAATAAAAGCAGATGCAGACCAAGGGGCTCACCTTCGGAGAGGAAACTTCTCGTCGTGAATAATAAGATGTAAATGGATACATCCCACAGCGCCGTGGAGGAGGAGCCGCTGGAGGAGGCGGAGGAGTGGGCGGAGACGTCGTTCCACAACAGCGGCGTGCTGGGCATGCCCACGCTCACCATCTACATCCCGCCCGCCAAGTACGCCAAGCAGCTGCGGGAGGACAGTACGTATAAAATTATCACTTCAACAAAATCTTTTTAAAACGGTAAATAAGATGTTTACTCTTCCGACGTTGGACTGTACGTACCCAGAGCCCAAACTTAAAAAAGCCACGATAGCCGAACGGTGAAGGGGTCGGACTGGCCGACTCGTGATCCGGGGAACGCGGGTTCGGTCCCCGCCGCCGCTCGACTATTGTGGTGAGCTCACTCGTGACACAAGCATATTTAGCTTAGTACGAGGGGCTAACGGGAGTATTAGTAATTTGTGTAATAACAAATTACTAATAATCTTTAAAAAAAAAAAAAAAAAAAACTTGAGTTTACATTAGCTGTGTTTGCTAGTATGATAGATTGCACAGTATCCCTCGGTTACTTTGAAGAACAAATTTTTTGACGATTTATTTGACGCACTCGCTAGTGAGCATACCCAATGTAATCCTCGTGGATGCTTGTATAAAGTGGAATCTCTAATATTATCATTAATTTCGAACTCCTATGTTTACGATTCGTATGTCCCACTTCCTCTTAGAATTTTAGCCTTCTTGCTTGCCATTTGTTTGGATCTTATTGGCAGTCGAAGTAAAGATCTTGGTTATACAGGAGTGATAACGGTAGAAACGAGAGATGGGAATAGTCCCATTTTCTAATATCCAACCGGTCTAGCCAGCGTGTAATGTTGGCCAAATCCTTCATTTTCATCAATTCGTGCAGGACCTCATTTTGTGCAGAAGCACAGGAAAATGAAGACTCGTGTTTCTGTAGACACTTAAAAAATCTGTATGTAATGTACAAAAAGTCCGAGGTTCGGAAAAAACTAAAGTGTGTCAAAATAACGCGTACATTTTTGTAGGCGAAAACATGGGCTGGGTGTCGGCGGCGTCGGCGCACTACGTGGACATCGAGGCGGCGGACTGGACGCTGCCCGAGGAGGCCTTCCCGCTGCGCACCGCCCCGCCGCCCGCGCCCCCCCACACGCCGCCCCACCAGCCCCACCCGCCCCACCCGCCGCCCCTCGCGCCCGCGCCCGCCACCCTCACCGAACACACAGGTATATAATAGCAACGCTATCTCAAGCTGAAAGCTGTGCCAGCTAAAGCCTGGTCCGTGAGCACGTAGAATCCCGTCCAATGACCCCAAGGTACCCATCCTTATCGCTCGCGCGTAATTGTATTGCTGTCGCGACTGTGCGACGGGCGCCCGCAGTGAGTGTGCGAGCGCGACAGCAACATAATTACGCGCGAGCGATAAGGATGGGTATAAGGATGGACTATAGTCTGGTGTGCTGATGACGACCTTCCCTCTGCGCACCGCCCCGCCCCATACGCCGTCCCACCAGCCCCATCCGCCGCCGCTCGCGCCCGCGCCCGCCACCCTCACCGAACACACAGGTACTGATGATGCTAACTCAAGCTTGAAACAGGCAGCTATAGTCTGGTCTGTGAGCACGTAGAATCCCGTCCAATGACACCAAGCTACTCATCCTTATCGCTTGCGCGTAATTATATTGCTGTCGCGACTGTGCGACGGGCGCCCGCAGTGAGTGTGCGAGCGCGACAGCAACATAATTACGTGCAAGCGACAACGATGGGCAGCTTGGGGTCATTGGACGGGATTCTACGTACTCACGGACCAGGCTTTAGTCTGGTGTGCTGATGACGGCCGCCCCGCTGCGNGCCAGAGAGTTATTAAACAATCCTCTCGCTCAACTTTAACATGGTTAACAGCTTACACCTTTGGACACTCAAAAAATTTACGCCCCCTAAAACACCCTTCATATAATATCTAAAACAGAGGTTGACAATGTGCACAAATACTG
The DNA here is from genome assembly GCF_004193835.3 of Ostrinia furnacalis. Lineage (NCBI taxonomy): Eukaryota > Metazoa > Arthropoda > Insecta > Lepidoptera > Crambidae > Ostrinia > Ostrinia furnacalis. The sequence continues at coordinate 56,074 of NW_021130309.1, forward strand.
ACAAACTAAGTAAGTTCTTCGCGCATAAAACCAAAGGCAATTTATACTTAGCGCTCTTTAGATGCTCTCAGTATAAAGACCGGTAAATGGTTAGTGGTTGCCCAAATCAAACTAGAGTCAGATATTCCATTTGTTTTAAAAAAAATTGGGATTTATCAGAACATAAGTTTTTATTCAAATACAACAAAATGACCAACAACAAATTAAAAATTTAGACCTAATAATATTTAACGATGTTCAAAAATACTGACAGACTTCTTCAGTCATTTTCAGAAATACCGGTTATTTTTTAACAAATTCATCTGATTTTTGATGACTTAGTTTCAAACAATTAACCTTAGTTAAGCCCAAATCAAGTTTCTGTTAACTTCTTTCGGTACAACCCGGCCTACCAAATGCGGCGGTAATGTCCGAAGCGCGGGCGCAGCGCTAGCTATACTAATGCGCGATGCTTGTATCTACATAGCTTCCGATCCTCGCTTTATGCCTTTCCGCCAAGGAAAGTTAGAAATTGTATTTCTGAACCTACCGGGCAAGGATGTAAGAAAAATGTATCGACGATTTTACACGATAAATGTATAGGCTTATCGCGTTATATCGATAAAATGGAGTGAGCTTTTCGCGGCACGTATCCTAGGCTTGCTACTCTTGGTGAAGCCTTTATGTGACGTCATAGTAGAGAGGGGGTAGTCTCACAAATGTGACCAGCTTTTACAATAGAGTACTTACAATTCGTGTGACGTAATTTATGGATAAGTATAATGTTAGTAGCTAATTTAACTCAAATTGACGTCACTTTTCAAACCCGCAATTAAAATCAAGTGCAGATCGAAGGTGGTACAACCCGGCCTACCAAATGTGGTAATGTCCGAAGCGCGGGCGCAGCGCTAGCTATACTAATGCGCGATGCTTGTATCTACATAGCTTCCGATCCTCGCTTTATGCCTTTCCGCCAAGGAACTGCTAGTGGTTAGATATTTTTGGTTCTTTTGTTGGTGACCTCGATTTGAACCTGTAATTGTGGGCTATAATAAATATAGCTATGTTGCTTATTACTTATTTACCGGTAAGTAAAATTGAGGACGCATACTGCTCTGCAAGCCACGGGAGAGTCGGAAGGGATGACATTGATGTGACAGAGCATACAAGTCTGAAGCAGCGTAGGGGCGTAGTGTGAGCTTAAGTCAAACGCATTCGATGTCGACTGCAGAAAAAGTGACATTAAACGTAGGACGGATTGTACAGCGCCCCTAGCGGAAACTTTCAAGAACTAAAATCTTCATATTTTTTTAACGCGCTCGCTAGTGACGACGTTTGATGCTACCTGAGTTCAATCTGTTGTTTCAGTATCAGACCTACTTATACTCAACTTATTCCATTGTTATTCTTGATATTTTTATACTTGTTACGTACGCCTAATCTATGAAGATCGCTGCATCGACGCTGACCCAGTTTACCCAAATCAACATTGCAACTGCACTATGGACCGCGAGGAGCAGCATCAGCAAAATGCGCCTCTCATGACGACAGCGGCGACGTTTCATTAATTTTACTAATTATTTTATAATCATATTTGTTTCACACTTCGAGACGGTATCACTAGCTTACCTAATTTTACTTTTATTGTAATTTCTTTCTTTTAAATTAAATTTAATTAAATAAAGTTTGCTTTTTCTTGGAACCTCCGGTTGCAGCTAACGAAATTGGCGCAGTCGGTAGGATATTCACGGTTAGGCCCGGGTCGCGTAAGAAGATTTCCGTTCACCGAGCCCTCCGAGTGGCTATCAAGTCGCGCTTCGAATATCCGAACCTACGGGAGCTGCAGTCCAGAGGTGAATCAAGCCATCGATTCGTCCAGAAGAAAGCAATGCTGTAAGTCCTTGAATCTTTCAAGTCCTCACCTTCCTAATCCTAATTATATTAAACTTGATTAAGTTAAGTTCATATTACGTCGATAATGAAATAGTAATAGTGTACAAGTTCCCAATCTTTACTCCTTATACATACGACCTAATATAGGTACAAATTATCTATTGTCCCTAATGGAAATCACGAAATCCTTGTTCCATCATCCCCATTCCTAGCTATCCATGAGAAAGATTTCAAGCACATAGAGGCTGAATGCCCGAAGACCAACAAATGGTTCTTATGTGAAGAAACACGAAGTCTCCAAAGCCAAACTTCAGCCCAATCACTGTCACACTAAATCAACCAGCATACGAACAACGAGACGACCGCCACTACGTCATCAACTTCCCTACTTCTACGAAGGTACATATGTCCTGCGGGCAAGATCTTTCAACATCAACAAGGAGTATCGAGGCAGCTATCTCGCAATCATCCCACACAAATTGCACATGGAAACATCTCAGTTGACCATCTTCAACCTCAACGATCGACTGAAAGGACATGTGCTGACAATCACGAATCTACCGAAGGAACCAGAGTACGATATTTCTACAGTCAAACTAAACTCTATGAATCTGGATCATCTTCACACCACCAACATGAAGATTTCCCAGCATCCAAAGTTAAATCTTGAGAAGAACGTAGATTACAGTATATACCATACTACCATCCCATTGTACATGGTATTAATCGGTGCATCTGTACTCATCAGCGTCATACTATACCGCGAGTACTACAAGAAATTAGACTCTGTCTAGAGCCAACCAAGGGAAACTCAGACACAAAGGATAATATACGCTGTACCAGAGCCAAAGACAAGGGCAAGCCAACCCCCACCTCAATTCACTACGAAATTCTTCGGTGGTGGCTGTTCTTCGGGGGGAGGTGTTACGTACGCCTAATCTATGAAGATCGCTGCATCGACGCTGACCCAGTTTACCCAAATCAACATTGCAACTGCACTATGGACCGCGAGGAGCAGCATCAGCAAAATGCGCCTCTCATGACGACAGCGGCGACGTTTCATTAATTTTACTAATTATTTTATAATCATATTTGTTTCACACTTCGAGACGGTATCACTAGCTTACCTAATTTTACTTTTATTGTAATTTCTTTCTTTTAAATTAAATTTAATTAAATAAAGTTTGCTTTTTCTTGGAACCTCCGGTTGCAGCTAACGAAATTTACTTAGCTTTAATTTGTTTACCTTTTCATATGAAAATTAGCCTTACTGGGACTGTACAGTACGCAAAACAAATGTCCCATTCGGTCAGCAGTTGATACGAAACTTAGAAAACATCAAAACGACTCTATTACTGAAGCTCTACATCTCAAAGTAGCTTAGCATAAAGTTTCGTACCAAATCATTGAACCACCAATGTAAATTCGGCTTAATACTTTAGATATTAAAGTTCAAATTTGAAGTGGGGCGTATAAATCAGACTTATGGAATTAGATGAGATAAAGTCCAGATAGTCCATATCGGGACATGCGAATGGTCAGCCTAATGTCGACATAAACTGTACGCAGTTAGTTTTTAATGGTATTGCACTGTTTTGGACATGCTTAAAAATACGCTGTTTTGAAAATAGAACGATTTATTTTTTTGTTCTTTTTGACTTTCGTCTACATAGGCACAGAAAACATAACATAGCCAGTTAGCCACGGTGAGTACCGCGTTTAAACTTGTACCTTAATACAAATAAACAAAATACAAATTCCTATGTAATTAGGGCTAATACCTAAATGTCAGTTAGAAGGTTAGCAAGACAACGACCACTAGTTTTTCAGTAAAATAATTAATACTTCAACTGCACTTCGATTAACTCTGAAAGCTTTTAGGCTGAGTTGCACCAACTTACTTTAACAGTAACTATAAACAATAACCGGTTTTTTGTATGGTTTTGAAAGAATTTTTACGTTTTTTAAAGTTAAAGTAAGATAGTGTACTCCAGCCTTAGTGTTATTAATATTTTTGCGACATTTACTGATTAAACCTACATTATTCTACTTCCTAAAATAATGTAACAGGTAGGTACTTAATCCAATCCAAAGTAAAAATTAGGGAAAGCTTAAATAAAATAAAAAGTATTCTTCAACTCTAACGACCTAAAAGAAGATAACGAAAGTGGTTTAGCAATTTGATTACTGGAAGTAATGTACGGAACGTAAACAATAGCATCATTTGTTTGTTCAAACTAATTAAACCCATATTCACATGTACAAAACGTTCAAATTAATTGAATTATTCAATTCACACTCCACCGAGGCCATGTTTTTACTCTCCGTGCCATACCCAAGTGTAAATCACATACTATGAACAAATTGCCGATATGATCTTTTCCAAAAGGAATCCGCGTTTTTCTAAAAGATATCCGCTAATTAAACGATTGAGTAGGCTCACTGAATTGATTTACATGATAAGGAAAGATATATCTCAGAACATACAACCTATTTTCCACCCAAAGAAGAAGTAAATAGAGGTTAATCTTGCTTGGAGTTGACCATGTTGAAATTTCAAATGTTTTCAAAAACACGTCCACAGATTCGACATCGAAAATTCCCGCCAAAAGCGTAAAAAGCATGCTTAATTCAGAACATGCCGATTTAATTCACCCATTATGGGTATCACGTTTATTCCGCTGGCAACACTGTCCGTGGTTACAAATCAATTTTAGTCTGGCAACATTGCTTTTGCGGCGATAATTACCTGTTTTGGGCGTTCCTCGCATAATGTATGGAACAAAACCGTGGACGTGCTGTGAAAAACGATGGGATTTTTGGAAAAATGAATATTCAGGTGAAATTAGCGCTTTGCGCATCGCCTCCTTACAAAGTCGTTCCAAAATACATATAAGGAAGAATTAAATCTTATTTTTATTGTTAAACATAATGTAGTTCAAGTTTTTATAAAAAAAAAAGTTGTAAAATATCGAGAGTGCCTGCAAAACTCCATAAAAGAAAAATGCAAACATAATAAATCAGCAAAGAATACGAGATATCAGGCGATTTGTTTATAAGAAATACAAACAAACTTTTTTATACAGATTATGAAACAAACATCATGAAAAAATAACCATAAAGTACGGCTTTTTAATAACGCTCATTTCCTCTCTAACTCGAATCCATCAACTGGCCACTGAGAAACATTAAAAAAAGTAAAACCCATTTACGAATAAAGCGTTCCATTTTCAAATCGTGGTCGACGATTAGCATCCACGGAGGCCGTCGAGCGCCCGATTTTCGTTCAGTGATACAGTATTTCAATTTCCTGCTCCTCGTATCTACACTGTGATCTAAGTTTGACAAATAAGTTCATTTTGACGAGTCAGTCAGATGAAGCGGGCAATTTATCATTCCGAAGATTATATCCAGTAGCAGCGTTATTGGAAATCCGATATTTAAACACCTACTTGTGCTTATTTGCCACGGTGAAAAAGTTATCGGAGTTACTTATCTATCGCTGTTGGGTTGGGATTGTTCAGATCAATCTCGAACGTGGTTTATTTGTACTGACCACCGTTAACATGAGAAAACTTTTAGTTATGTAGAGCTATTCGTAATTCGATTTTAATTCTATTGTAATTTCAAAACTAATTAACACCATTTTAACAAAAACAAAAGTCATGTTAGGTGTTGAGTTTTTTCAGTGCTTCACTCATTCCGTGACTGTTACCTACGCTATTAAGTATGCCCCGTGGAAGTTATGCGACTCTACATTTATGTAAAAATGCAAACGAATAAAATATTTTGTCAAATGTATCTTCCCAACTATTATGTCCCACAAATCTCCAAGCTTGCGTCTTGCCCTCGGTCACTATAAATGCCAGCGGTCGCTATAAACAAAAATCTGTATTTATTACAGGATGCCAAACTTATCGGGCGCTCGTTACAAAATTTATATTCGCAAGCATTGGCTGGACCAGGAGCGCATAGCAGCGCGGCGGTTGCAACTTGCAAAGAATGTCGCTGCCGTATTTATGTGTGCGCGGGCCTCCGATGACAAGCGGCCGCGCCACCACTCTACGCGTTGTGAGCGCCTGGTACCTTTCGGTATCGGGATTCCGGGTTTGCGTGGTTACTCTCATGTTTTATGCTCGCCTGGTAGATTCGGGTTTTGACGTTTGGGATGTTGTTTATTTGTTTATGTTAGAAGAATGTCGTGATGTTAATATTAACTTTTAATACAGTCCACATTTTAAACGCGCTTAACAAAGGGAGTTAAGCTTTTGCATCAAAGAAGGCTCAGTTTCCTCCTTTATCTTCCTAATCTCCCCCCATCGGAATTCTACAATTTGTATTCTCTATCGAAATAACAATAAACATTTCTTTTCAATCAAGTATTTATGGGGAATAACTAACATTTTATTCTAATCTCATGTGGCATTTTCCAAATAAAAACCTTATGACGTAATCTCTTGCACCAAACGCATCCATACACCGTCATGGCGTAATTCATTTGTTTATTTCATCAAACCAGCCGGCCACCGGCTAGCGCGCATTTATCATGCCCTCTCCTATCCCGTCAGCCACGTGAAGCAGGGCCGGATTGAGGAAGAACCCTAAATACGTAAATGGGCAGTGGACACACGTAGACCCAGTTTCTGAATTGAAATTTTATGCTTGAGCTCATCTTATAGAAAAGAAACAATAAAACACTTCATTCTAGCCCTGAAAACCGATTAATTTATTCATGTTGTTACTTTAAATAATATTCATGAGGCAAAAATTACATTCAGGCAAGAAAATTATCGAGTGGCGACCACGGAAGATGTATCTAAGTGTGGGCAGGCCACTAGGTGAACCGACAATCCGGTGAAGGTCGCAGGAAGTACTTGGATGCGGGCAGCACAGTCGTTATGGAAATCCTTGGGGGAGGCCTTTGTCCAGCTGTGGACGTCATTTGGCTAAAACGAACGCACGAAATTAACCACACCTACTTCAGTTATTCGTTCGTTCACTGCTGGACAAAGGTCCACCTTAAGGCTTTCTACATCAATATTCATGAGGAAAAAACTTCCCTGTCCCCTAAATCCGGCCACGTGCAAACCAAAGAGCCGCCGTACAGCGCTCGCGTCGAAAAGCGAAATAATTGCAAAGCGTGGCCTTAAATCTGCGCGCGCGTCATTTGTTTATTAAAAGCGGGCCGCGCAGCCTTTTAGCGTAAATACGCTGGACATGCGGCCATTGTGAAGCATGGCCAATTGATAAGCGTAATGAGGCCGATCTAGGCGGTAGATAAGGCTCGGATGGGATCTGTCAATGTTTGGTTAGAGGAATTTTGGCTGGGAAATTACAATCATTTAGATGTTCAGCATACAAATCTCTAAGATTCCCAATGCGGCCAGTTCATAATTTTTGGTATAAGTCAAACATGAAAAATATCGAACAAAAATGTCCTTCCCTTCGTCCATCAGTGGACGTCTTTTGATTCATCATCATCACTTCAGTCAACCACAAGACGTCCACTGCTTAACAATCTGGAAATCATTGGGGGAGGCCCAGATGTGGAACTCAAACCACGTGCTGTGCGAAAACTTTCGCCACCCACAACATTACCATTACGAAATCAAGTAATAAAGTAGCTTCACCACCTAAATTTTCATCATTCTATTAACAGGTTTCCGTACCTTTAAATACCTACCAACATCATTAAACTAAAATTAAGTGAAACCTTTACGCGGCCTTTGGCTCATCGTCACGATATTAATATTTCGTTTGGCAACTTGCTGAATGTAATATTAATAATAATGTGTTTAAGTGCGCAGGTTGCGGTACAATCAAATTTAATGTGCATCACATAGAGATGCGCACCCACGCTGCGCCCACAGTGAATAGGGTAACCAGGTTTAGATAAATTAAAGGACTAATCAAGACAACTTTGCATTATTTAAACTACTAAAAAACTGTATGTAGTTACCATAGGTTGAATTAACCTCATTATCATCATCATCAGGTAATTTAGTATCCTCTGCATTAGCATGCCCTTTCTAATTTACCAGAGGCAAATTAAGGATTTGGCGTACACTTTCCACTCTGGCCAGATTTCGACATTCAATTAACACAAATCATCTTATTCTATTCTATTCGGGAAAGCCCCGGCAGATTAGAACAGAATAAGACGAGATGAGTCAATCTGATTGCTCGAAAACAATATGCATGAATGTTAGACCGTCGTCAGATGGAACAATTCCAGCCCTACTAACACTAGAGTTTTCATGAACCTCATTATTAAAGCCCACCACACTATGAGAGAATGAAGTCATAATGTCTGATAATAACCAAAACTGTACCTGCATTCATGTTAATTCTGCAATGGATGCAGACTTCTAACGTCGAGTTTACGTTGTGAGCAACAATATGGCCACCCCAGCATTGTAAGCACGATTTTTCCAACCAATCAATAAAACGATCGCCGAGCTATAGAACAATCGGGCATACAGTAAATGAATGCGTTATTTCGCAAATGCTGATCTGCCTTTAATGAGTGAGTACCTGCTTCAAGATTCATGACTAATCACTTAAAGTCTACGTGGTCCAGTGGCAATAGTTAGGCTATCGAAACATGGAAGTTCTGGGCTCGATTCCCAAGTGGTGCACGTGTACTTACTTAATGGGAAATCATTTTGTACCATTGTATTAGGAAAGACTGATCAGTTTGGTTAAGACATTGCAGGAAAAAAATCAAATCGTTTATCGCAATTCGCATTAAATTACTCGTAATAAATTAGGCTAATAAAATATGTTGTATTACGTTATCATAAAATATGCACTTCCTTCAGAGGGTACATAATCCTTTTACATGTCTGATTGGGTGATTATCAGAGGTCTATTCCACTTGATCACCTGGATTTGTTGATCAACCAGATGATCAAAGTGGACTCCAGTCTGGAGTCTCCAGACGACACTTTGGTGCCCTTTGATCACCCATGGATAAAAAGTCCACTTTGATAGAGAATAAACCTTATCAGACGCCTATGGCGGCTCATTTAAATCTGACACTCTACCTATAGTGATAATAAATAGTTGTTACAACAACCCATATGGTAGAAATGAAGAATGTAATATGCCACTTAATAGCCTTAAAATAATCGCTACATGTTCAAGACGCATCTCGGAGCACCGAGTGAGACCTTTCTGAAAAAAATTAGGCATGCACCTTAGAACCTTGCATTTTTGAATAGGCCTGTCACATAGTAGTTTATTACCTACAGGTTTCTAATAACAGACGATTTATTCTGAGATTAATATTTACTCTGTGAAACTCTTTCTTGTTCTTTCTTCTTCTTCTTCTTCAATAAAGAATTGAGTATTGAGTTCTCTTGTTTGGTCGAATCCACCCTTAGTGGATCCAAACCCCTAACCTCCAAGCTTTCTAATCTAGGTCCAGTCCATCAACCCCACCACACACGTAGGTTCACAAAACCCAGATCCCGCGATGGCAACGCCACCTGGGGCGGGCGGGGCGCGTCACGAGCCGTGACGTCACCGCCGGCGGCGCGCGCGCTGATTGAGCGATGCACTTTGAGGCCTGTGTCGATCATTACTGTGTTATTATTATACGAGGATTATCCATTCAGATTTTGTGGTATAGGGTGCTCTGGTTTGAGGTTGGTGCGTTTTTTTTTTAAATTTCCAAATCGATCCTCCTTTTAAACAGGTATTTTAGCACATGATTGAAATAATATAAGTAGAGAAACTTGCACGTTCCATTCCCAATAAAGGACTAAATTAATTAGATAAGTCAACACATATACACTGCAGTTTATTTAGCTTGATTTGGAAGCTGGAAACATTCAATTTTCGTATACTTAGATCCAGTTTAGCCTTTTATTGATACCGATTCATTGATAGAGCTCAGCACTTTCAGTAGCAGTAACCATGTCTCGTTTTGACAGTTTTTAAAAAGTACGTCAATTGATTGGTGGTGTCAACACGTCTACTCTGAACATCTGTATGCGAGAGCAGTCCGGACTCCGGACTCTAACAAGAAAGCAAAGATAACAACATGATACCAAGTCGAACATCTAAAGAGTATTTGCCCTATTAGACGTCTAAAGAGTAGGCGCACACCGTTGATTTTTAGTTGGCCGATAGTTGTGAAGAATCGGCCAAATCGAATCGGCGTAGTGTGCGCACTCCCATACATGCCCATACTGATCAACTGCCCGACTAAACTATCGGCCGACGAAAAATCAACGGTGTGCGCCTACTCTTATTCAAATTCTGAACACCCTGTACTCGTCAGGCCGTTACAGCATCGTTCGCGAGCCCATTAAAAAAAGAAGCAAAGATAGTGACATCTATCGAGCCTAACCGTCTAAAAACTATTTACCCTAATAGACGTCTAATTCAAATTACGAACACCCTGTACTGGACAGGCCGTTACAGCATCGTTCGAGGGGCCCTTATTAATAATGAAGAAAGCCACGCGAATCTGATCGAGAACTCGCATAATGGGCGTGCGCGCATCCTTGCAAACTCGCTAAACAAATATTGAGAGTACCCACCTAACTCCCGCGATATTTAAGGTACCTTCGTGGCCATGGGAAAACCGTGGATGATGTTTTGGTATAAACTGTTTTTTTATTAAAAACCTAGTTAAATGTGGAAGGGTGATTCTAGTGCTCAATGCAGTGTGAAATTTAACCAGAAAAGGTTTGTTAGTTCTGACTTCTGGGGGTACGAGTATATGAATGTCTTGGGATCCGCAATGGTTGTTATCGAAAGAGAAGAATATACCTTGGACAATTTCGCAAAATGGGAGATGATGACCATGATCACCATGATGCGCCAGTAGATCTCACTGTGATTTATTCTCTCTACTATTAATAATTGCTACACCCTCACAGGGTCAATGTGTGAATGCATGTATACCTGTATGTGCTGAATATGTTAATGCAAATGAATAAATAAATAATTAAATAATTATACAACAAATAATTTTTAATTATAGCTAACGCTAATTTTATCGCTCATACCAGCATTTTGGGATGAACTCATGAGTACCTACTTATTAAAATGCAGACAACAGTGTAGAGTCAGAGAACCATAAAATTATCGCTGGCCCTTGCAATGAAACAAACAAAGTAAGGCCAACTCAGCTTTCAAATTCTATCATAGAATAAAAGTTACAGCGTCGGACTGGCCATACAGTCGGGGTGGCATTTGCCAGCCGGGCCCCAGCCTGCGCGGGCCCCCCACGGCCTGGGTTGCGGGGCATGCGGCAACCGTAGCACAGGGGGCCCGCGCAGCGTGGCCCCTGTGCTACGGTTGCCCGCGTGCATGTCTCGGAAACTATGCTTCGTACAAAAAAATTGTACAGTCATAATTTGTAGAAAATTGCTTTGCCTACAAATATGTTAATATAAATTTTTGCCTTAAATTAAAGATTGAAGAAGTTATAAGCAAAAAAAATCCTTTTTGCTTATGTATAACTTCTCTAATTTAATTTAGGACAAAAAGTTATGTAAAACAGGGCCTTCTTTAACCTACTAGGGGCCCTGGGCACTTACGGATCAAGGGGGCCCTTGTCATCTAGAAGAAGGTATTTTGAGACGGACAGACGGGGGCCCCCTCCGTCGCGGGGCCCTGAGCACGTGCCTAAAGTGCCCAGTGGGAAAGAGGGCTTTGACCATTTATGTTTCTTTCATGATGCCCTGGCCTTCATTGGTTGGATTTTTGGCAGTCAAGTAGTAGATACTCACATAGAATCCTGAACTATAGAACAAAGCTACAATACCGAACGGTGAAGATGTCAGACTGGCCGACTCGGGATCCAAGGAACACTGGTTTGAACCCCGCCGCCGCTGGACTATTGTGGGGAAACCACTCGTCACAAAAACATAATTTAGCTAAGCGCGACGCTCTCCACGGCATTGATGTTGAGATCAGGTCAACCTGATCTTCTGGCTGTTCCGCAACCACAATTACTTGGCCGACAAGCTGCACGAGCTCAACCCTTGCTGGGGCGACGACAAGCTTTACCAGGTCGCCAGGGACGTGAACATTGCTATGTAGTTACCAGCACATCGTGTATCACGAGCTGATGCCCGCTGTGATCGGTGAGTGGTTGTTGTTTATGGAATATGTTTCTTCCATCAGTAATAATCCCGTCCAGTAATAATAATTATGTTAGTGACCTTGAAAGGGAACTTACTAGGGGCCCTGGGCACTTAAGGATCAAGGGGGGTCTTATCATCTGGAAAAAGGTCTTTTGAGCAGACGGGGGCCCCTTCCGTCGTGGGGCCCTGGGCACGTGCCCAAAGTGCCCAGTGGGAAAGAGGGGCCTGTGTAAGCATATTTATAGGCAAAACAATTTGCTACAAATTATGACACAGCGAATTTTTGTAAGACTCTTAAAAAAGTGTATTCACCCCTTTTTTCAAGATGGCGGTTGGGGGACAAGGGTGGCGACCCCAAAAACTTGAGGTTAAGCTTCTATTGACCACATTCACCCACACATATCCCAAAAATAAAATTGCGTTCTCTAATAAATGCAATACTCGGAAAATTGCCGGAAAATGATGGAAGTTTTATTTTGCTTTTTTTATGTAATTACAGTGTTTAATTCTCACAATTTCATTCACGCAAGTGACTTGTGAGAGACGATTTTCAGCATTAAAGCGCATTAAAACGAGACTTCGTTTTCTACTGGGGCAAGAACTGTTAGATTCGTTAATTATACAGTGTGAGTCACGATAAAATGTACATATGAAATTAGGTGAAACTAGACCTATTTTTATCGACAAAAAAGAGGTCAAATTTTTTTTGAGATTTTTATTTAATTTTTTAGTATTGTCTGTTATTTAGCATTATTACTGTTTTTACAGGATATACCTCTTAGTTTAAAAGTTATTACGTTTTCTTTACAATAGGTAAGTAATTGGAAGAAAAAAAAATCTTTATATTTTTTTAAAAAAATCTCAAAAAAAATTTGACCTGTTTTTTGTCGATAAAAATAGATCTAGTTTCACCTGATTTCATATGTGCACTTTATCGTAACTCACACTGTATTAAATACAGAATCGGATCTTATCAAGGATTACGAAAACAGCAGCTTTTACGATCGAGTCATTAACAGCTTAGCTGAAAGTTCTCCTGTTTTAAAAAAAATGTTGATTGGCTAGCTTTATATTATTATTTGTTATTAGTAAATACCTACTTATTATTTTACTTTATTTTAGTATTGTAATAAATTTTTTACAGTTTGTTTATCTCAATTTGTGTATCTCAGTATTTTTCGATAGTATCCCATCACCATGATCTAGTCTCGGGCCTCGGGATTGCTATCAGCCACCCGGGCCCTTCCGGCCCAGTCCGACCCTGAAAAGTTAGGTAGTTATATTGAAAATAGTTTTTTTTCTCTACCTTTTTGGCGAAAAGTAAAGTGATCGCGGTCATTATGTCAGCCAAAAAATAATATTTTTCGCTTAACTGTACCGATCATTAGTTGCTCAATAAACTTCTTCTCTACCATTTTTCCTTCGACTTTTTTACAAAAGATACCACTTTCATATGAATTTGTATTTACACACGCATTAAAATTTCTACAAGAAGATAAAACTTTTTACAAAAACCTACACGAAATCTCAGTCCAAAATGCTCACATCACACTCGCATCAAGAAAAAAGAAAAATAAAGCGCGCGAAATTTTTATTCCCATGCCCGAAAATTTTAAAAAAGGAACGAATATGGACGTTATTACGACTAATTATATTATTCGCGAGGCAAAATATTAATTTGCGTCGTGTAGGCGTTATCGGCCATCTTCAGCATTATTCAATAAGGTATTGAGGATGAATAACCGAGTCGGTTCAAACTATGTATTTGTTTAGCGTGCAAGATAAAATTGATGTAGAAATAACATGTGGATTAGGTAAGTAGAGAGATACTTATGTACTGTGATGTAAAACGTAGTTAGCTGTTTCATTAATTAGAACAAAATACATATTTATAAAATTTACAAAATATTTAGAAAAAAAGTTAAAACATCAAAAAAGTTGAACTATGATGTGGCAGAAGCCAAACCGATTGCAAATAATAATTATGCTCTAACCTCTATCGTTCGTTCGTTCGTTCGTTTCAGCCAAATGACGTCCACTGCTGGACAAAGGCCTCCTCCAAGGTTTTCCAAAATTCACGGTCCTGCGCTGCCCGCATCCAGGCTCTTCCCGCGACCTTTACCAGATCGTCGGTCAACCTAGTAGGAGGCCTGCCCATGCTACGTCTTCCAGCCCGTGGTCGCCTCGCCACTCGAGAACTTTTCTGCCCCAACGGCCATCGTCTCTACGAGCTATGTGCCCCGCCCACTGCCACTTGATTTTAGCAATTCTGCGAGCTATAATCTACTTAAATATTATCGTTTTAAAAACAAAAGCCAGAAAAATTCAGAAAATATTTTTTATTGCTCTTTTCTACACAAGTTTAAAAAAGCCAACTGTACAAAACAAAATGTAGGCTATGTGTAAAAATATTTTTCATTGATACTTAATAATACCAAATTATTATGTTACTACTGTTTTCTAAAACATAAGTTTTTCTTCTGCAGTCGAGAAAGGTAGATGTAGATACCTAGCTAAAGCAGTAGAGCAGTAATACCCCTAACGCCATCTGGTGGAGATTAGATGTATTAAAAAGAAAAAAACGTTCCGTTATCCGTAGCTAGAGACGCTTTGTATTTTTTTTTAAATTTGAAACAATTTGAAAATTATTTTAAGCTTAGAAATGGATTTTCATTATTAATAAAACATATAATATACATTCTTTGAAAATAATACTTTGTAAGAATATTTTATGACTATCATAGTTCTGAATTTCATCCTGTCCGTGCAACGGAACGTTTGTAACCTTATGTCAACGCAAACAAAAACTATGTCAAAATTAATTCTAAATTTTGTGTAAAAACAACAACAGTTCTCATAACAATTTTATGTGTACAAATCCATGTGCTCCCGTAATTTCGACGTGTAATAAAAATATTGCGTGATGGCTGAGAGGTGAGTGCCTTTGAGAATTTCCAAAATGGGTCCACTATTGTTCATGCTTAGATTGCCCTGGAATACCAGAAACTAGTTTGTAACTTAATATACGCAGTTTCTTTACTCATATATCCTTATAAACTCGTTTATTTTGGTAAATCTTAGTTGTTTTAAGCTCTAACAACCGCGGAATGTGATTAGCTTTGGTTTCATTTTCGGAATTGGTTCCGCATTGTAACAGGGCCGTACACAAATCTAATCTAGACAAGTTGGTAACATAATACAACAACATATAAGTGGTTTTGTCTGCATTTTTCCGCGTATCTTATTTTCCAAATTGACCATGCTTCAATTTACATAACTTTTCGGTCAGAAGGTTTCTTTCAGAGTGTAATGTTATAAAGAAGGTCAATGAATTTAAATTTTATTGTTATTGAGATTACAGTGCCGTAAGATATTATTGTATTGTTAGAAATGTTAATGTTGATGAGCCTTTGACTAATAAATATTATAATATTAGATCTTACTTAATTCATTGCTGGACTCTACAAAACAACCTAAGTACTTCATTACCCCAAATGAAAGAAATTGTCCATCTTGAACTCTACCATTATTATATTTTCTGCAGATTATTAGTTTACTGATTAGTTAAATAACCTTTAAATTAATTTCAACAAGTAACTTCCAGTAAATACATAATGCAATAGAAAACTCAATTTTACTTGAATTATTTCCTGATCTTTACGTAATCTTCATTTTCTTAAACGATTCCTGATGAGAACTGGCAAGATAACTTTCAGTACATTTGTTATTTTCTTCCTTCACAAGTACAATGTTGTAATAACAAATGTATCATGTTCTTTTTTATGCGTAACAAGGCAGGTATTTGACCGCAATCGCACGATTTTCAGGTCAGGAGAGGCGAGTCCCAGTGACGCTGCCACGTCTCCACAACATGAAGAGAGCCAATCGGGTAATTGGTGGGACAGCTGGCTGTCTTCGGCCAAAAACAAGGTATTTAAACTAAACTTCTAATCTAAGTTTTATGCAGGTTTATAAAAATGTAGAGAATTATCGAATTCAAATAATATCTAAGTAGGAATTGGATTCAATTGTGTGTATTGTTTAAGTAATACTACTTAAATCATTGGGACAATCTAAATAAATAGAATTTTGAAAGATTTAGTGATATAATAAGCAACAGAGGTATGTGATAGATACAATAAGTTGTGTAGTGTGTCTACCTGGCAATACTGGTTCATCAATGAAAGTCAGTGGTTTGAAATATGTAATGATTTCCAAGGAAATAAAAATGATACCTTTCCCAGTACAGCAGATTTATAATAACAAAGCATTCGGAGCCTGGGAAAATTCTCAAATTATATCTCAAAGATCATCAGAACTCTTACTTTTAAAACTATAACATCCATTCTACAATAGTTATAGTTTGATATAATTTAGGTAGATACGAGGGCGGCACTGAAAATTTCGGGAATCAAGGAAGTGAAACAACATTACTATTTAAAAATGTATTTATTGCTTTTTAAAGTATTCTCCGCGAAATTTGACACATTTTTCCATACACGAAACCAATCATTGAAGCAACCATTGCATTCGGAAGTTTGGGTCTCCAAAATGGCCGTTTTGTAGGCTTCCACAGCTTCTTCAGGTGATGAAAATCTCTGACCACGCAATTTATTCTTTATTTTCTTCACAGAGCGAATGCGGTATCCATCGGGAAAACAACTTTTTTACACCTAATTGTTCATGCAAGATTATTTGTATTTGACTCATGCCAATGTCTAAAGTTGCCTGAATTTCGCGGTATATCACATGTCGATCTTCTTCAATCAGCTTACGCACAGCATCAACGTTTTCTTAGGTGACTGCAGTTTTTGGACGACCTTGACGGGGATCATCACTGAGCTTGACACGTCCACGTTGAAATTCAGGAAACTAGCGATAAATTGTGGTTTTGGATGGGGCTTCATTACCAAATGCAGAAATCATCCGGTCAACACACTGTTTTTGTGTTAAACCACTTCAAAAGTCATAATAAATCATCGCTCTTGAATTTTCTCGAGTCAATTCCATTTTCTCAACGACTAAACAAGTTTGACAAGACCTTGTGATACGACCGAGAATCTTTTTTTAAATAAATAAATGGTATACGATTTTTAAAACCCTGGACTTTGCAATTAAATAGATTTTAATATGACTGGAACAGTGGAAATATTCCATTCCCGATACTTTTAGTGCAGCCCTCGTATAATAAATATATATTTCTATGCCTTCATCAGTCTTACTTCTTTACAAAAAGTATCAGTGTTAATTTTATTTTAATTAATTTCTTTTTTATTTTAGAGAACACATACTAATCTAATTTACTTTCTTCACTTTGAATAGTTATAATATTACTATATTTGCTGGCACAATAAAATAACACAATAAACAAATTGTATTTTAAATATACAAACTAAATTTATGCATTTTATATCCTTATCTTGTGACTTTCAAAGGACAGTCAAATTCAGGGTGAATAACCTTAGTTAATGTATATTAAAGAGACATTCTACTACATATTTTTCAAATAATTCGAAATCACAAAAGTTTTACGTAATTCTTCAAAAAGAACATACTGAAAATAATTTTTCAGCGCTGTTTACACAATACATTTACGTAAACTAAAACTAATTCACACCGACCAACTAATACTAGTGACAGTGACTTGAACTTTGGTGAAATGTCATCATTATAGTTTACAACACTTTGGCCTACTAAAACTTGGAATTGGATCGTATATCAATAAGGAATCTATTTACGAGGTCTTACGTAATAGACAAGTGTTTTTAATTCCTCGTGTACATAAATGTGTTATGCATATGTAAATATTTAAACAATTGTTTATGCTTAATACTGGGAAAATAAAGTAGGTGTACTAAATCCATCTTTCCATCAGCCAATCCTAAACTACAGGTTCTGCCATATTTTTCCATACGTGTCTTCCCCAACCGCATCCAATAAAGCCAATTTAGCCACCATCTTACTATCATCAGGCCACTGAGTTATACAGGGTGTTTGCTGTAAGGTGTCGAAAGGCAGGTGATAGATGAGGACCAGACCTATCGATTTCATCCCCATGTATGTTCTACGATTTTTCGTAGGTTAGAAATTATCGTTAATTTTGTCATTTTTTAAATTTTATGACCTAGTTTTTTATATTTTTTGGGTTGACTCAGATTTCTTTTTTTTTTGACAGAATCACTATTAATAGCAGATGTGTGAAAAAAGTATTCGCCTTTCTATCTTTGATGTAAGATACAAAATGTTCTATGTTATTGAATCTCTGTTTTGTGCACCAAATAAAATAAAAATTAGTATCATTATTATTTCTTATAGCTGGATGGTCATCTGTTTAACAGACAGATAATACTGTTTAACTTAATACTGTATGATGATAGCAATAATTTTACGAGGGCAAATTGGCATGCGTTCAAAAATTTGACCGGGGTCATGGCGTAGACTTCATGTCGCCTATAGCACGGTCTCGTCTCGTATCGATCTATGGTAATCCTACTAATATTGGAAACCATGAACACCAAGTTTGTTCCTGGGCTTAACGTTAAACTGTCATTGGAACCACAATGAAATAAAGCAGAAAAAAATAGGACCAGTCCGAACTGCTCCGGGCTTTATAAATTACTAGCTGTGTCCCCGATTTCGTACGCGAAAATTATTTGAATAATATTTCCCGTTTTTGCATTTTTCGTTACTACTCCGCCCTTATTGGCTGTAAGGTGATGTTAATAGCCTAATTTTTTTTTCTTTACATTTTTTTTAAATCGGACCAGTAGTTCCGGAGACAAACTCTTCAGCTTGATAAGATTAGTAAGTTAATATCAACACGAATTACTCATACCTTCTTGGAATGTGAACTCGATACTGGTGTAAATAGGGTACAAAGTTTGTTTTTCATGTTTCTTGTAAAAGATCACTGCTTTTATGAACTCTTTCCTACCTAGTAAGTACATGGCTCAGTTTTGATTCAGAAGTAGTAACTGGTACAGACGAGCAATAATAAACAATAACAATTTTAATCATTTTACATCTAGATTCTAGTAAAGTATAATATTAATATGCAATAGATAAGTAACGATAACTTACTCTAATTATACCAGCGCCATATGATTTAACAAAAGCTTAAATCGATAAATTTCCCAAACACGAAATCTTATCTAATCTAAACTCGAATTATCGATTTTAGTGCAAAATTAATGTGATCCATGAACTGTTGGTAACGTATATTTAATACAGTCCTCAGCAGTGGCGTAACTACAGGGTGGCAGAGTTGGCAAAATGCCATGGGCCCAAGCCGAGGGGGCCCCGGACCCAAGATTATTTTTTATAAAGAACTAGCTTTCCGCCCGCGGCCTCGCCCGCATGGAATTTTATCGCGCGCGTCCCTGTTTCAAAAACTGGGATAAAAACTATCCTATGTCCTTTCCCGGGACTCAAACTATCTCTATGCCAAATTTCATCAAAATCGGTTAAGTGGTTTAGGCGTGAAAGAGAGACAGACAGACAGAGTTAGTTTCGCATTTATATTATTAGTATAATAGCCCCGTTTACCCTTCGTACTAAGCTAAATATGCTTGTGTTATGATGAGTGGGTTCATCACAATAAGTAGACCAGCATTCCTCGGATCTCGAGTCGGCCAGTCCGACACCTTCACCGTTCGGCTTTGGTCTGTTCAAAATATTCATCCACTATATAAAAATAAGTCGGGTTTTCCTTCCTGACGCTATAACTCCAGCCAGAACGCACTAACCGATTTCCACGGTTTTGCATTCGTTGGAAAGGTCTCGGGCTCCGTGAGGTTTATAGCAAAAATTTAAAGGGGATAAAACGGGATCCACGCGTACGAAGTCACGGGCACAGCTAGTTCTTTATAAAGCTGCACAAATAAAAATACTTATTCAATATAAACAAGCTATACGTACTAACGCTAACCTAAATTTTTATCTTGACATGGCTATTATTGGTTGTTGCGATAAAAATACAGGCGTCTTATCATTGGTTTTATTAAAGCAATTGAAGTTCACACAAAGCAAAAATTTGTTTGCCTACGCTGATAATTTAATGTTTTGTAAACAGTACAATATCAAGGTTTTCTTTTAAAATGTCACATCAACTATCGATTCTTTAGCAGAGCTTGTAATATCACTATAAATACTTAAATAGGTACCCCTACACTTAATCACTATAGTCTTTTTCACCTAAGATGATCCGTATGACCATGAAGCTAAAGATAAAAATGGAGGCCAGACTTAGAATACCTACTTGAAGCACAACCTATGTATCACTATCTCGCTCTCTGTGGGCAGGCTCTCTCTTTCTAAGTAGGGTAACCTTTTATTTATTTTTCTCAGGACGACAAAGACTGATTTACGTTTAAACAGTGTGTCTTGATAAAGTGCACTTAATATGATTATGAAAAAAGGTTTTCGATGTTTTTGTTTTAAGATGAATTACAACATTAAAAAAGTGTAAAGGCATCGAAAACTGTGGATATTTGATAGAAAACAGATTTTAATTTGGCAGTTGACAGACGGATTTGGATATGGATTGATTACAGTAAACGGCCGTAGAAAACATTATGCAAAATTAGATAAGTAAGGTCCCACAGAAAGTCCCAGATATATCCTCAATATGGTCATACTACTTCAAAATGTCTTATAGAAACAAAAATTTTAAATTTGCTCAAAGTCAATGAAACTCAATGTAAAATCTTCTTTTTCTTGACATATGTAACATTTAATAATAAGTTTAAATACTGGTAAAACGTTTTAGGAAGTAATTACTGTGAAAATACAAAGAAATATGTTAACAATGATCCACTGTCAGAAATCACGAAATAAACACTTACGCGTGGAATTTTATATCACTTCCAGGACAACACGAACTACCGCAACCACGCACTATACAATTTTGCACCATTTCTTCAGACAAAACAATGATAAGGTCCCTTGAAAAATCTCAAACGAAATCAACTGCATAGTAAACAACCGCCATGATGGGCCGTATGACGTTTCGAGTTTGAAAGATTTAGAGATGTCACATAACTAAACCATAGCGATTTATCTATCGATTTTATTCGAAGAGTTAGTAAAACCTACTTTTAGAGAAATATTTTGTATAGGTGTTATTTAACAAAAAAAACATGTTTTTTAATTACAAATATTATTGTAACAATTTTTTATTGAAAATATTCAAATTTCATGGTTCGTGTTCAAAAAAACGATTCCTAGAAAGTATTGGTTCTGTTTCTTTAAATTAAAAACGATTAATTTATTTTCAATGCGTTTATTAAAGTCAATAAACGAAAAATATAGTTGATTTTTGTGATGTTTTTAATAACTAAGTATTTACTGCAATCGATTAATGAACCGCGGAAATAATCGATTTTATTATACAAGAAATACCCCAGCACTAAATCTATTCCGTTTCACACATTGCGTACATTAAATAAAACATATTTTTTATCGTATTTAATTAAAATATAATCAATAGACTCAGATTTTACTATATATTTCAAGACAAGTAGTTAATTTTTTTTATTATATTGCTAATAAAATACAAATATTTTTTCAAATATATTCTGCATAATAATATGTAGTATGCGTAATATGGATAACCTTGAAGTGTCATACGGATCATCTTACGTGAAAAAGACTATAACTACAAAAATACACAAAATTATAATAATCAGTTGACATACACATTTTGGTGTATTGTTGTTTCTACAACTCTTTTTCTTCACCTTCTTATTTTATTCTTCTATCTATAGGAAAGTCCTTTATTTTTTACAACTGGGATATAAAAATATACAAGTCCCAATGCAGTTTAATATTCAAACCCAGTCTTCCCAGTCTCTCAAAGGTACTTCGATGCGGCATGAGATGACGGCATGAAAAGTGCCTTAATACAAATAAAGTTTTTAAATAAACAACTTGAAAAAATCGAACTGCCTAAAGAGTATTTGATCCCATGTATTAGTTTTTAACTTTATGGTTGTTTCAGTCAGCAGAAGTGTACTCCATGGTGAAGAAAGACCTGGACGAAATAGGGAGCGCGGTCAAGAGTGAGGCCACCCACGTCTTCAGCACCACATCCAACGTCATAGGCAAGACCTTCAAGGTAAACAATGGCTGAAACTTATTATACTTATTAAAAAAAATATAATTCTTAAAAGCTTTGACGCAGGGCATAATGTCTTTCATCATCATCATTTTCAGCCACAGGACCCTGGGTCGGACCGTGAGTTTAGGGGCCCTGGGCTAATATTATTTAGGGGCCCACCTACTATACTCTTTCGCATTATCAGTCTATTTTTGACTTTGACTTGACTTACTGACTTACTTAGCTGGGGGCTCTTTGAATCCACGGGGCCCTGGGCTGAAGCCCAAAAAGCCAATGGATCCGGCACTGAGAACGTCCACTGCTGAACATAAGCCTCCCCTCATTAGGGGAAATCATTATTTCCACATCGCCCGGATTTGCATCCAGCGCCTTCCTGACCTTCCTTTATGAGGTCGTCGGTCCATCTTATTTCTTTGCTCGGACAATAAAATAGTCCTAGTGGTATGGACTAAACACCTTTAGAAACTATATCTACTTAATTTAAAAAATCGTCCTTATAAGCTTTGAAGCACGACATCTTCATCATAATTTCAGTCACAGGACGTCCACTGCTGAACATAGACCTCCACTAATGATTTCCACATCGCCCGGTTGGTAGTGGCCTTCCTGCTACTTTAAAGAGGTCATCCAGGTCCACCTTGTGTCTTTGCTCGGGCAATAAAATGGCACAAAAGGCATGGACTTCTCTTTAAAAGCGATAACTTACATAAAATAATTTTGACTTGTCTCCTTTTTCAGTTAGACGTACCAGAATCGCCAGCAAATGTTATGAAAAAGAGTTTTAGCAGTTTCATTGGTGAGTAGAACGTATTTTCTTACCAAATTTTTTACTGTTTAACGTTCGTTCGTTTCAGCCGAAAGACGTCCACTGCTGGACAAAGGCCTCCCCCAAGGATTTCCACAAAAACCGGTCTTGCGCCGCTCGCATCCAGGCGCCTAAGATTCTGCTATATTTATTTTTGAAAGTCCAATTAAGATTCATTTTATTATGAAACTTTAGCATATAAGTCACCATTAATTTGTTGGTCCAAAAATCCACGTCACCTAAAAAACACAAATCTTCACTTTAATTTTTCTTTGCACACAATAAGCTTGTACACTTTTGTTCGGCAACATATATATATGAGTATAATCGACTACCAACAAGAACAAAATAACTGAAGATTCGC
Organism: Ostrinia furnacalis; assembly: GCF_004193835.3. Lineage (NCBI taxonomy): Eukaryota > Metazoa > Arthropoda > Insecta > Lepidoptera > Crambidae > Ostrinia > Ostrinia furnacalis. The sequence continues at coordinate 79,335 of NW_021130309.1, forward strand.
ACTGAAATAATTCATTCACTAATACTAGAATCCGCGTACAAATTGGCAAAAGCGTGTCAAGGTTTACTAAATATTCATGTATACTCTATTACTTTTAATTGTTCTCTAACATATCACTGTTGTTCGATCGCGAATATTAAAAAACTTAGGCATTGTCATTGGAAATAGAAACTTAAATCAAATAGCGCTTTCATTGGAAATAAGCTCTTAAGTCAAGCATGGTAAAGTCGAAGTGGTGCTGTGTTTGTTCAGGTCAAGTGAGCACAGTCCTGAATCCAGAGCCGGATGATGAGGATGACACGGAGGTCATACTGTCGTCTGGAGACACAACTATGCTGTCCACTTATAAGGTAAGCGATTCCGGTTGTTCACACTAGTCCGTTAAAGTATTTTCAATCATGTTTATATGTATTTTTAAGACATTAAGGCTGTGTCCACATAAAAACAATTTCATTTAACTGCTAAAACATCAGACTATGATGCCAAATTCTTTAATGTTGTCCGTCAGTGTTGCTGTAACAAACTTTTTCTACTCAAGGGTTCCGATATAATCACCCCATAGCAGTTTTAAAATAGATTTAAATAATATTTCAAATATTAAGATGTGAACATCAGTGCTTTACCATGGGTTTACGTAAAGTGTGCTCGCTAGCGACAGCGTAAAAAAATGACATTAAATGTATAATAGATTATACAGCGCCACTAGCGGCTACTTTCAAGAACTAAAATCTTCATAGATTTTTTTACTTACTCGCCAGCGAGCACACCTACCGTAAACTAATGGTGAGCACACAGGCCTCCCCGATATGTCTGGCCAGGATCACGAGTTTAAACCGAACCCATTTGCTACCAATTTTGAGAAAGTGCTTCATCATGATAATATCTGAAGAATTTTCGTAATTTTATTTCACCTTTTATGATACACCTCTGTACTATAATTCGCAAAAAAACATCCCCCGATTTGGAACACTACAACACTATCATTATTACCTTCTAGAAAGAGCTAGAAGTACTGCAGCGCGTGGACGTCATTTTCATAGTAGTACAGTCCCTACTCTCTCCTAATTTCCGTGCTCTACAGATCCTGATCAGTACATATCGAATGTTTCCTGGATAAAAAAGAGTTTTAATTAGTCCGTCAGTTAGCTTATAAAAAAATACTCGACACCTATTTTTCACTTTTTAACACTGATGAAAATGTAAAGAGATAAAGCGTGCCAAAGTTCTAAAGACCCGTGACGTCAGTGAGTGCGTAAAAGTGCTGCACTTTGTGACGTCACGCGGAACTTCAACGCACTATAACTTTGTAATTATTTGTTTGACTGACAATTAAAAATATACGTGTCCAATATTTTTTTTATTAAAATTGACGGACTAAAACCTTTTTTTTTAGGAAAGTAGCCTATTCACATTCTAAACGTTAATACACCATCTTCTAGAAAGAGCTAGAAGCACTGCAGCGCGTGGACGCCACGTTCATAGTCCCGGCATACAGCCCGGAATTCGAGGCGTGGCGGGGCAGCTTAGAGGGGGGCGAGGGCGAGGTCATCGCCCCCGCGGCCGCCGCGCGCCGCCTGGACTCCAGCCCGCTGCTCAAGGCGCAGTACCGCAAGCTGGTGCCTGATGCCGTCACACACGATGATTTTTGGGAGCGGTGAGTGCTTGACACTTGAAGTCTAGAATCTTCTATATACCACCAGCAGACTCTTACCTACCACCAACGGACTCCTGAAGACCTGGACATGGATACTTAAGACACTTCTGGACGCTCCCAGATAAAGAAGCTTGTGCCTGAAAACTTCTGGGAGCGGTGAGTGCTTGATTCGTGAAAGCTAGAGACTCCTACCTACCACCAGTAGACTCCTGAAGATCTAGACATGGATATTTATGACACTTTTAGGAGCGGTGCCTGATGTTACCAGATCCAGAAGCTGGTGCCTGATGCACGAAGACTTCTGGGAGCGGAGAGCAGTTTCTACCCCATTCTAACTAGTTTCTACCAGCAGCAGCAGCCAGAATTCTCTTGAAGACTATGAATATTGGATGAGTGTGACCATTCCTGTCCTCAAGACGCAGAAACTGGAGCCTTATCCAGTCACGCACGAAGACTTCTAGGAGCGATGAGTAGTTAGATGCGCCCTTCTATAGTCTGGTCTGTGAGCACGTAGAATTTTGTCCAATGACCCCAAGCCTCCCATCCTTATCGCTCGCGCGTAATTATGTTGCTGTCGCGTTCGCACACTCACTGCGGGTGCCCGTCGCTTGAGTCCAGCCCCTTGATCCCGGCGTGGCGGGGCAGCTTAGAGGGGGGCGAGGGCGAGGTCATCGCCCCCGCGGCCGCCGCGCGCCGCCTGGACTCCAGCCCGCTGCTCAAGGCGCAGTACCGCAAGCTGGTGCCTGATGCCGTCACGCACGATGACTTCTGGGAGCGGTGAGTGCTTGACTAGAATCTCCTATCTACCACCAGCAGGCTCCTACCCATCACCAAAATACTCCAGAAGACCTGGACATGGATACTTAAGACACTTCTGGATGCTCCCAGATACAGAAGCTTATGCGCAGTACCGCAAGCTGGTGCCCGACGCGGTCACGCATGACGACTTTTCAGTACATGGAGAGCGGTTCTAGCTAGGTTATCCACCACCACCAGTCTCTTGAAGACTATAGACATGGATGTCTGTGACCAGTCCTGTCCTCAAGGCTCATAAATACTCCTGAAGACCTGGACATGGATACATAAGCCACTTCTGGGAGCGGAGTCACGCACGAAAATTTCTGGGAGCGGAGAGCAGTTCCACCCCATTCTAGCTAAATTCTACCAGCAGCAGCAGCAGCAGCCAGGAGTCTCTTGAAGACTATCGATATTGGATGTATGTGACCAGTTCTATCCTCAAAGCGCAAAAAGGTCCTATCCTCAAAGCGTAAAAGCTGGTGCCTACTGCAGTCACCCACGAGGTCTTCTGGGAGCAGTGAGTAGTTAGATGCTCCCATTTAGGTACTTTATCCACCGTCAGCGGTCTCGTGAAGCCTTGAGTCCAGCCCCTTGTTCCCGGCGCGGCGGGGCAGCCTAGAGGGGGGCGAGGGCGAGGTCATCGCCCCCGCGGCCGCCGCGCGCCGCCTGGACTCCAGCCCGCTGCTCAAGGCGCAGTACCGCAAGCTGGTGCCTGATGCCGTCACGCACGACGACTTCTGGGAGCGGTGAGTAGATTAAACTAGGCTAGAGTCTCCAATCTACCAACAGCAGTCTCCTACCTTCCACCAGTAGACTCCTACCTACCACCAACGGACTCCTGAAGGCCTGGACATGGATACTTAAGACACTTCGGGACGCTCCCAGATAAAGAAGCTTGTGCCTGAAGACTTCTGGGAGTAGTCTGCTGAAGACATGGACATGGATACATAAGACACTTCTGGGAGCGATGCCTGATCCTGTCAGATCCAGAAGTTACACTCTGGATCTGAAAGCATCAGGCTCCGATTGCAGTCACGCTCGAAAACTTCTGTGGGAGCGGGGAGCAGTTCTACCCCATTCTAACTAGGTTCTACCAGCAGCAGCTGCCAGAATTCTCTTGAAGACTATGGTCTTTGAATGAGTGTGACCATTCCTGTCCTTAACTCGCAGAATCTATTGCAGTCGCTCATGAAGACTTCTGAGAGTTGTGAGTCGTTAGGTCGCTTATCCGCCACCAGCGGTCTCCTGAAGCCTTGAGTCCAGCCCCTTGTTCCCGGCGCGGCGGGGCAGCCTAGAGGGGGGCGAGGGCGAGGTCATCGCCCCCGCGGCCGCCGCGCGCCGCCTGGACTCCAGCCCGCTGCTCAAGGCGCAGTACCGCAAGCTGGTGCCTGATGCCGTCACACACGATGATTTTTGGGAGCGGTGAGTGCTTGACACTTGAAGTCTAGAGTCTTCTATCTATCACCAGCAGACTCCTGAAGACCTGGACATGGATACTTAAGACACTTCTGGACGCTCCCAGATAAAGAAGCTTGTGCCTGAAAACTTCTGGGAGCGGTGAGTGCTTGATTCGTGAAAGCTAGAGACTCCTACCTACCACCAGTAGACTCCTGAAGATCTAGACATGGATATTTATGACACTTTTAGGAGCGGTGCCTGATGTTACCAGATCCAGAAGCTGGTGCCTGATGCACGAAGACTTCTGGGAGCGGAGAGCAGTTTCTACTCCATTCTAACTAATTTCTACCAGCAGCAGCAGCCAGAATTCTCTTGAAGACTATGAATATTGGATGAGTGTGACCATTCCTGTCCTCAAGGCGCAGAAACTGGAGCCTTATCCAGTCACGCACGAAGACTTCTAGGAGCGATGAGTAGTTAGATGCGCCCTTCTATAGTCTGGTCTGCGAGCACGTAGAATTTTGTCCAATGACCCCAAGCTACCCATCCTTATCGCTCGCGCGTAATTATGTTGCTGTCGCGTTCGCACACTCACTGCGGGCGCCCGTCGCTTGAGTCCAGCCCCTTGTTCCCGGCGCGGCGGGGCAGCCTAGAGGGGGGCGAGGGCGAGGTCATCGCCCCCGCGGCCGCCGCGCGCCGCCTGGACTCCAGCCCGCTGCTCAAGGCGCAGTACCGCAAGCTGGTGCCTGATGCCGTCACACACGACGACTTCTGGGAGCGGTGAGTGCTTGACACTTGAAGTCTAGAATCTTCTATCTACCACCAGCAGACTCCTACCTACTACCAACGGACTCCTGAAGACCTGGACAAGACAAGACACTTCTGGACGCTCCCAGATAAATAAGCTTGTGCCTGAAGACTTCTGGGAGTACATAAGACACTTCTGGCAGCGATGCCTGATCCTGTCAGATCCAGAAGTTACACTCTGGATCTGAAAGCATCAGGCTCCGATTGCAGTCACGCTCGAAAACTTCTGGGAGCGGAGAGCAGTTCTACTCCATTCTAGCTAAATTCTACCAGCAGTAGCAGCAGCCAGCAATCTCTTGAAGACTAGACTTGAATGAGTGTAATCATTCCTGTTTTCAAGACGCAGAATCTATTGCAGTCACTCATGAAGACTTCTGAGAGCACTGAGTAGTTAGATGCTCCCATTTAGGTACATTATCCACTACCAGCGATCTCCTGAACCCTTGAGTCCAGTCCCTTGTTCCCGGCGCGGCGGGGCAGCTTAGAGGGGGGCGAGGGCGTGGTCATCGCCCCCGCGGCCGCCGCGCGCCGCCTGGACTCCAGCCCGCTGCTCAAGGCGCAGTACCGCAAGCTGGTGCCTGATGCCGTCACACATGACGACTTCTGGGAGCGGTGAGTGCTTGACTCGTAAAGGCTCTAGAGACTCCTATCTCCCACCAGCAGACTCTCGAAAACATGGATTCTTTAGACACTTCTGGACGCTCACAGATAAAGAAGCTTGTGCCTGAAGACTTCTGGGAGTAGTCTTCTGAAGACATGGACATGGATACATAAGACACTTCTGGGAGCGATGCCTGATCCTGTCAGATCCAGAAGTTAAACTCTGGATCTGAAAGCATCAGGCTCCGATTGCAGTCACGCTCGAAAACTTCTGAGAGCGGAGAGCAGTTCCACCCCATTCTAACTAGGTTCTACCAGCAGCAGCAGCCAGAATTCTCTTGAAGACTATGGATATGTATGACCAGTTCGGTCCTCAAGGCGCAGAAACTGGTGCCTTATGCAGTCGCTCATGAATACTTCTGGGAGCAGTGAGTACTTAGATGCGTCTTTCTAAGTAGGTTATCCATCACCAGCAGTCTCTTGAAGACTATGAACGTGGTTTGTAAGATTAGCTCCTGATTACTTGATGCAGTCACTCATGAAGACTTCTGAGAGCTGTGAGTAGTTAGGTCGCCTTTCTAGGTACGTTATCCACCACCAGCGATCTCCTAAAGCCTTGAGCCCAGCCCCTTGTTCCCGGCGCGGCGGGGCAGCCCTGAGGGGGGCGAGGGCGAGGTCATCGCCCCCGCGGCCGCCGCGCGCCGCCTGGACTCCAGCCCGCTGCTCAAGGCGCAGTACCGCAAGCTGGTGCCTGACGCGGTCACACACGACGACTTCTGGGAGCGGTGAGTAGATTAAACTAGGCTAGAGTCTCCTATCTACCAACAACAGTCTTCTACTTACCACCAGTAGTCTTCTAGAAGACATGGACTTATGACATTTCCGGGAGTAGTGTCCTATACTGTCAAATCCAGGAATCCATGCAGTCACGCAGGAAGACTTCTGGGAGCAGAGAGCAGTTCTTCAGGAGAGTAGATAGATAGAGAGTGATATGTGCCCCATTTCTAGCTAGGTTATCTACCATCAGCAATCTTCTGGGGACTATTGAGGCCAACCTGGTGCCTGGTATAGTAATCTGATGCTGGTGCTTGATGCGTGACTACGCACAAGGACTTCTGGGAGCGGCGAGACTTTGACCCGTGAAGTCTAGGGTCTTCTATCTACCAGCAGCAGTCTCCTAAAAACTATGGATATGCTTATTATGATGATTAGCTCCTGATTACCTGATGCAGTCACGCACGAAGACTTCTGGAAGCGATGAGTTGTTAGATACACCCTTCTAGCTAGGTTCTACCAGCAGCCTGCACTCTTGAAGACTATAGACATGGATGTCTGTGAATAGTCCTGTCCTCAAGGCTCATAAATACTCCTGAAGACCTGGACATGGATACTTATGACACTTCTGGGAGTAGTTATTGATGCTGCCTGATTTAGAATCTGGTGCCTAATACACGCGCGATGATTTTTGGGAGCAATAAGTTCGTTATACAGGGTGAAATTGCAAAGTGTTACCAATTTTTTTGAATAAGGTTAACCTGTTATTCAAAGTTGTCTTATTTGTTCTTATCTGAATTTTCTCCCAATTTCCTTCTCAAACTCAAAAGATTGGTAGAATAATGATAACAAACCAATCAATTCAATGTATCTTCTCAACCAGGTACCTATTCCGGGTGGCGTTGCTGCAAGACCGATTGGCAGCAGCCTCGCGCAAGCAGCCGGTTGAAACGCCCACCACTGACCCGGTGCTCGCACATCTGCCGCTGCAGACTGTAGTCGCGCCAATAGAACAGTGAGTATACAGGGATATAGCACCGTGTATACAGGGTTACAGCGACGTGTATACAAGGCTACAGCTATAAACATAAAGTGCAAAGATTAGTAAGAACTAGAGCAATAATGGAAACGCCTACAGCTGACCCGGTGCTCGCACATCTGCCGCTGCAGACTATAGTCGCGCCAATAGAACAGTGAGTATACACGGATACAGCAACGTGTATACAGGGCTACAGCAACGTGTATACAAGGCTACAGCTATTAAACAAAGTGCAATTAGCGCTACGGCATAGAGTAGTAAGGACTACAGCAGTAATGGAAACGCCTAAAGCTGACCCGGTGCGCGCACATCTGCCGCTGCAGACTGTAGTCGCGCCTATAGAACAGTGAGTTTAAACGACAACTTATACATATACAGGGTTACAGTACAGCGTAAGCGACAGCGATTTGCGCTTGTTCCTAACGAGTCACACCCAAACTAAAGTCCGGTCGCCGAGCAGTTATAATTTCGACCAATGATCCCAAGTTACCTATAAATATATCCTTGAAAATTTTACACTGCGCTTCTAGTCCCAAACTAAGCAAAGCTTGTACTATGGGTACAGACAACGGATATAAACATACTTAAATACTTTTTTTTGTAAATACATACTTATTATACATAAAAAACACCCAGTCCAGTACAAACAAATATGTTCATGCACACAAATGTTTGTACTGTGCGGGAATCGAACCCGCTACCTCCGGAATAGCAGTCCGTTTCGAACCACTACACCAAACGGCCGACAAACCTATGCTTATCACTCGCACGTAATTATATTGCTGACATTGCTGTCGTGACTGTGCGACGGGCTGCCGCAGTGAGTGTGCGAGCGCGACAGCAATATAATTACACGCGAATCTCAAATATATTTTGCCACTTTTTCCTTCGATAAAAATAGCTCTAGTTTCACCTATTTTGACATGTGCACTTTATCAAGACTCGCACTATATACAGGGCTACAGCAACGGGCATACAGGGCCATTATAATATGGCAACTTTATTTATTTATTTATTTAGGTACAGCAACAGAATACAAATTATTTTTTACAAATATTTTACAATTATTTAAATTTTAAAAATATATAAATACAAATATTTATGTGGACGAATAAATTATTGCCATCCAAATATTTGTCACAAAGTAATGATAATCTATTAATTTTAAATATTTGCCTATGTTTAATTCCAGAAACTTTAAAAAGCTTTAAATATCCCACAGGAGCCCTAAGAAAGTGCTGTCGGGCATAGAAGCGGAGACGCCGTTCGAAACACCTGACATTGACAACGTTACCTGGGAGGATGGTGAGTGTATAATAGGTATACAATTTATATCATCATCATCAGGTGATTTAGTTCATTGCAAAAACATGTACAGCTTCAAATATACTGGTCATCACAAAAATCGGCCTACCTACATTTTACAGGAAAACTCGTTTCTACTGACACAATCATGGTATCCCAACAATATTGATGTTATTTGAAAGCCCAATAAATATCCTTAAAGAAAAACACATTTAATTTCTTAATAAACGATTAACAACGATTAACATAAACAATAAATGTGACTTGAAAAAAGTTCCTCACTTTGGGCTCACCTCTGGGATCAATTAGACCAATTTTTATGGTTATAAAACCAAATAATGATCACACGTGTCCACTTTAACAGATAGATAGCGATTAATCCCAACTTAACAGTTTTATAGCCATAAAAGTTGGCTCAAGCGTAATAGCCTATTTTTTTAAGAAGTGTCTCTGGAACCTTCTAAAGACACATTTTTGGGGTAAAAACCTTTCCTTTAATGAAATGACGTTTAGAACTAGGCTTTTAAATGGTGCCAATATTTGTGGGAAGTGGGGATGCATACGTTTGAAAGTGCTTGTTGCGGGAGGTGCGATTTATTTGATGTTGAGTGTAGTTTATATCATCATTATCATTATCAGGTCATTTCGTCCATTGCAAAAACATGTACAGTCAGCGTCAAATAGTTCGTGACACACAAAGTAGCCAAAAATTTGACAACCCTTATTCCAATAAGAATTTTCGCTATTGAAAAATCCGCCAGATGGCAATACGTAGACGCGAGGTCCAAATGCTGCATGATTGGTTATTTTTGACATGACATTGACAGATATGTCAAAATCCACCAATCACGCAGCAGTCAGACCCCACATCCACGTCCCGCCATCTAGCGGATTTTTCATTCGCGAAAACCCTCATTGTTATCATCATCATCATCACAGGTCATAGTTGTTGCAATTCACGAAGGCGAGTGAGCTTTACATGTGTGGTGGCTCGCTACTGTTCGTTTTTTAAAAATTTTGATTGACATTACACTGTCGTTTTTTTTTTTTTTTTATGCATAACAAGGCAGGTATTTGACCACAATCGCACCTGATGTTAAGTGGGATGCGGTCTAGGATGGTACATATCTGCCCTGTAAGTGCCTATTCACTCTCGCCTTGAAAAGGCCCGGATTATAGTTTTCGGGAAAGACAGCAGCAGGCAACGAATTCCAGTCCCTAGCTGTTCGCATTATAAAAGAGTCATCGAAACGCTTAGTGCGAGCTGGTGGAATGTCAACAATATAGGGATGGTACGCTAACCTGCGTCTGGTTCCCCGATGATGGAAGGGGGCTGGTGGAATTAATTCATGTAATTCTTTCGCACATTCTCCGAAGTGTAGCCTGTAGAAAACCGATAGGGATGCTACCTTACGGCGTTATGTGCATGTACCCACACAAGTAAAGCTCACTCGCCTTCGTGAGTTGCAAGAACTATAGTCCATTGCAAAAACATGTACAGTTGGTATAGTCAGCGTCAAATAGTTCGTGACACCCAAAGTGGCCAAAAAGTTGACAACACAACCTTATTCCAATTGTAACAAATACGTATTGCGAACTTTTTGGCTACTTTGGGTGTCATGAATTATTTGACGCTGACTGTACCTCTCTTATTTATCGATAACTGTCGATTGGTTGAGACTAAGGCTGAGTTGCGCCACCTAACTGAACTGACCGTAACTATAACGATAACCGGTGCTTTTTGTTTGGAGTTTGACACATTTTTGACGCTTATCAAAGTTAAAGTAAAATGGTGCAACCCACCCTTAGTTTGACAAGTTTGTGACATCACTTCCATGAGTCCCAATAGATCAAAGTGTGACCACGTTTAAAACCACGCCCTTATTTTCCAGAAGACTTCGCAAACGACGTGGAACTGACCGAAGAACAACAGACTCTGCTGCTAGAAGAATACGAGAAAGAGATAACCTCGAAGAAAGTGACAAAAAAGCCGGCCCGTGACGCCACCAACAACAACGCAGACGGAAACGACGCACAAACCACAGACAAAATTAACAAGACCACAGACAAAAATAAAAACATAGACAAGAAAAATGGCCGCTCACCGAAAAAGGTTAAGGCTGACGACTGCGGGAATTTAGTTGAAGATTATTTTGGGGACAAGGAAGTGAAAGACGATGCGAGCGCTAATTCTGACGAAAGTTGGGAGAAGGAGTTTGAACTCGAAGACGTAGAGCAGAAAGCCTAAATTGGCTCGCATCCGGCCATACATTCGGCAGATTCACCACTTAATATAATTTACTAGACGGCGTATGACATTGCTCCCGTTGAAATTAGACTTGCCCGTTTTCACCATCAATCCCTAATTTTTAAGTGACTCCTATAGTAACACATAACATTTTGACATTGCAAAATGGCAGCTAAAACAACTGCAAAATGCCACAGTGTTTGAAGCTGTAAGCTTGATATGCCTTCGTCCGTACATAATACAAGTCGACAAGGGTTTCCTTGTATATTCACATACATGTATGAAATAATAATTATGTATGTGTTTACATACATATTATTTTAAAGTACCTTTTATCGGCCGATAGTTTAACCCGGCTGTTGTATGAACATGTATGAAAGTGCGCACATTACACCGATTTCATATCGGCATATTTTATTTCTCATACAAATTAGAAGCCGGCCAAACTATCGGTCGATATTAAAGGACGAAGCACACTTATCAACCCTCAAACGGATCGTAACCGTATCAACTCGAGGTAATATTCTGAATGAAACTCCGTACACGCACACTTATCCGTACGGTAACGTAAACGCCTTGCGGTTGACAGCGCGCGTAAGGCGGTACGAGGTGGAATTGTGTAAAGCAATCGTAATCATTTGACAGTTCATAACGTACGATTATTCTGTCAAACGCTTTGTTTAACTGACTTTATCGTACGTTATGAACTGCCAAATGATTACGATTGCTTTACAAAATTCCATCTACGGTGTTAACCCTGTACGAGTTGATAAGTCTGCTATGACATTTATACTGGGCCGCTAGTAAACCAAACAATGTCAACCAGTGGTGTAATCTGCCCTTAAAGTATTAATGTGTAATCGAATTATTGTTGAGTCGCTCACGGAATGTGTAACTTTAGCAATTGTCATGGAATACTATAACGCATAATGTTATTCTATAACGCATCACACGTCCAAAAAATTTGACATTTTGCTGTCAATATTTTACCAAAATGTAAACTGGGAGAGTCCATCTGAGCTAGGATACGCGCCGTGATATAATCTTATCGATGTCTTAGACGACAAATGTACGGGCTTATCGCGTATCGATAAAAGTTTATCGTAGCGCGCATCCTAGGCTTACGTCTTCATTAATGTTGCGGCAGAGATCGTCAACATATATGGAAAGACAACCTATAGATTTGAACCGTTTGTCTGGTGGACACGGAATGTTGCCGTCATATTTTGTACTTTATGCAGATGGAATAGGGTTCAAAACTAAATTTATTTTAAAGGACTGACACGTCGATTGGCACTACGTTGACACTATTATAACAAGTCACAAACGACCTGCCCAAAGCGAAAGATATTTCTTTAAAGCTTCTTTTATATGTATTTGTGACGAAAACCTAATTTTCAAGCATTTACCTGCATGTTGCCGATCCCTGGCTAGACTGGTGGCTCCAATAAATAAGATACCTTAGTACCCGTTGGTAAAGCCTATAATCGCGTACTCGGTAGATTTTTCATAGTAATAAAGGATGACTGAAGATAATATGAAACGTTAAAGTTATGTATCGATAGATTAATAAGATGCACTTAAGTTCATTTAGCGTCATTCATAATTTACCCTTTATGGCGCATTTTTGCAGGAAAACGCAGTTCGCTCTTTGCCTCATGCAGTGGCTGAATTTTAAGCTTTATTCATATGAGATAAGGTTGAAATTCTTTAATAAAAATTTCCAGAACCGTAACGGATTGTTATTACATACTTCGGACACTACTTCAGTACGTAAATATTATAAAATCACTCAAATTACCACTACTACTCTGCTTAATTATAGTCTGGTCTGCGAGCACGTAGAATTTTGTTCAATGACCCCAAGCTACCCATCCTTATCGCTCGCGCGTAATTATGTTGCTCTCGCGCTCACACACTCACTGCGGCCGTCAGTCGCGCAGTCGCGACAGCAATATAATTACGCGCGAGCGATAAGGATGGGTAGCTTTGGGTCATTGGACAAAATTCTATGTGCTCAAAGACCGGGCTTTAGTACTACTAGTAGTAACTAAATTAAGCAAATCCTTTATATTTCAACCTTATTACCATGCTTGAAGGTTTTTTTATATAGAAATTCTGCTTACTTTCACATTGACATTCTACTACATTAGCAGAAGTATTTTATATCAATAAATTATTATAATTGTCCAACATTGAACCGTCCCAGCCATGTTGTCAGGAGGGCGCTACTATCAATACTGAATTAGTTCCAATTTCTGCCACGTTGGACAATCATACAATTATGGCATTTACAGGAGGGCGCTACTATGCAATACTGGGTTATTAGTTCCGATTTTTGCCACTTGACGTTTCAGAATCGTTTGACTATACATTACTGCGTTTTCCTGTCAAAATATGACTCCTCTTGCATTTACATTAGTGACTAAATTAATTTGTTGGTTAGGTCTGTTGCACTCCATGATTGTGTTCAGTAACCATTCCAGGATTCATAGTAAAAAGGTATTTGACCACAACCATTCTCCCTTAGAATGTAAAGGCGCGGACCCGTTATTGCATTGTGACGTCACACTTTCACAGTCTCAGTCAGTCAATGGCTGCGTTCAGCCGAAAATAGCGCTTGTTAGAAATTGTTAGCAAAATGGCGATCTCCATGGCAACCGCCAAAACTTTAGCATGTTTTCGGCTAGAACACGTTTGCTAAACTTCAAAAGTGACGTTTTCCCATACATTTTTTGACAGTGACTGCACTTACCGCTAAAAGGACGCCCTTTTACTAGCTAGCGCTATTTTCCGCCAAACGCCCCCAATCTCAAGTTTGAGACCAAAATTATGATTTTATATCCGTCGACGTGAAATTGTGAACTCCGTCAGGATTTAATATACAACGTAACTAGTTAGCGTCACTGTTCACGGACTTTTATAAAGAGAAAAAGAGGGACATACTGTCACGGTGACAAGTCTTTCGTCCAATGACCCCAAGCTACCCATCCTTATCGCTCGCGCGTAATTATATTTTCGCGTGCGCTCGCACACTCACTGCGGCCGCCCGTCGCACAGTCGTGACAGCAATATAATTACGCGCGAGCGACAAGGATGGGTAGCTTGAGGTCATTGGAGGAAGTTCTGTGTGCTCGGCGACCGGACTTTACATAGTACGCTATGCCGCTGTGGACAGTGATGCTTACTTATTTATTTTTCTGCGGCAAAAAAAAGAAAAAGCTAACTTAACAAATTTTAATGCCATTTTTTCAATAAAATTTGAATATTACCTATACGTAGTCGACAGCATTGACCGTAAATTGTAAGGTAACATGTAATGTGTGATATTTCATAGTTATTTTTCGATATGCTTAGTGTGTAAGTAGAAATAGTTGATAACAGCTTTTATATGGGAAGTCTTCGGTCACAATATATTTTTATCCACAGTTTTGGCCCCAGAACACTAACGACAAATTGTGCAATATGTGTGCCCTTCATAATTATTACCTTTAATTATTTTTATTTCGAGTTAAGTTAATGCACTCGCTACAAACGTATTGAGTATATACAACTTACATTTCGTTATGTTTGTGTAAATTATGATTATTATAAATATGAATAAAGTTATTAAAAATTGAAGTGAAGTTTGTTTCTAAAATGATGATCACAAGGGATTAGTAGGTATTCGTCACTGCCTGAATTTTTGAAGGGTGCGTAGTCGCCTTTACGCTTGTAAGTTGCTTCCGTAAGACTAGGCTCAGATCACCGATTTTTAGTTGGCCGATAGTTGTGCCCGATTTTAATTTGTATGAATAATCGGTCAAATCGAATCGGCGTAGTGTGCGCACTCCCATACATGCTCATACTGATCAACTGCCCGACTAAACTATCGGCCGCCGAAAAATCAACGGTGTGCGCCTACATTTAAATTTAGAAAGAAATAAACTAAAGCCTATTTCGTACTAGTCGAATGAGTAACTAAACTCGCATTTAGTAACTAAACTACTCGCTACTAACCAAAACACCGTTCACACTGTGGTTGAGTACAGTTTACAAGTAATTAGTCCTCGTTTCGCAAAGAATTAGTACCATTCGATAAAAGAAAGAACTGAAATTAATAGCTGGAACTGAAGCCCACTGTACACAAAAACAAGACATCCGTTGTAATTTATAAATAAACTAGCTGACCCGGCGAACTTTGTTCCGCCTTAATGGCAATAAATAAGCAGACTTTTTTTTTAATTTCGTACGGGATAAAAAGTATCCTATGTCCTTCTCCTGGCTCTAAACTACCTCCCTGGCAATTTTCAGCTAAATCGGTTCAGCCGTTCTTGAGTTATAAGCGAAGTAACTAACACGACTTTCTTTTATATATATAGATAAATAATACTTACACAAAAACTAAGAATTTGATAAACGTCCGTTCTTATTTGTAAACTATTATAATAAATTCCATTTTCAACCGACTTCAAAAAAGGAGGAGGTTCTCAATTCGACCCGTATGTTTTTTTTTTTTTCTATGTTTGTTACGCGATAACTCCGCCAATTATGAACCGATTTGAACAAATCTTTTTTCGGCGTATAGGTAATAGCTCAAGGGTGGTCCCATTTAAATTTAATAATATAAAAAACAACCCCCAAGGGTGGAAAATCGGGGATGAACTTTTTTATACGCAATATCTCCGCCGATTATAAACCAATTTGAACGATTATTTTTTTGTTGAATAGGTATTATCAAAAGGGTGGTTTCATGCGAATTTGAAGAAAATATTTCTCCCCCAAGGGTGGAAAATTGGGGATGAACTTTTTTATACGCAATATCTTCGCCGATTATGCACCAATTTATTTTGTAGGGAATATTATTTTACACTAGACATGAAGAATATGGTCTCAATGTACTGCCTACCTTCAGTGGTAACATCAAGGTAATAATTAGTTAACTAAAATGCAAGAAATAAGTAAAATTTTATAAAAAAAAATAAAACCGACTCCAAAAAACCTACACTAAAACGTAGAAAAATAATTACTAATTACCTACTTATTTATTAGGACGAATTATTAATATTTATGTAGGTATACCATGATTGATACTTCTGGAGTCGGTGCCAAGATTATGAAACATGTAAAGTTTGCCTGCACCGACTCCAAAAGTATCAATCATGGTATACCTACATAAATATTAATAATTCGTCCTAATAAATAAGTAGGTAATTAGTAATTATTTTTCTACTTTTTAGTGTAGGTTTTTTGGAGTCGGTTTTTTTGTTTAAGATTTCGGATTCAACAGTTCGACTTCAGAAGTGGTAATAAGAACACATCGGAAGATACATATGTACTACACGTGACAAAAATGTAAGTACGTAGGTATAATTAGCTGGTTATACAGGGTGGAAACGACAAGTGATATCTCTTGATTGTTTCTAAACTACACACATCAACATGGTCTAGGGATATTTAAATTGAACCTTAATAACTAAAATTCTATTACTGACTTAGGACAGTATTCCACAATAGGATGTTTTGAATAATATGCAGAACCGCTGCAGATGTGTCAGGAGAGTCCACGGTTCCACGGATTATTAATTTTAAGTTTTCAACAATTTTTATAAAAAAAATGTTGTTTAGTTTAGGTTTAGATGTTTCAAAAATAAAGTTAAGATTGAAATTTTGTCTGAGTTTTTCCTCTTCTTGTAAGTTTTTTTTTTTAATTTAACTTTATCTAAAAGTTTATTATCAGATTAGATAGGATATTAAACAGCGTTTATTTTAATGTGTAGATGTCTTAACAAAAAGTTAATAGAATTTTAGTTATTTAGGTTCAATTGAAATATCCCTAGACCATGTTGATGTGTATATTTCCCGACTCGACACTTTGTGTCAGAATCAGAATTTGTATTTGCGTAAAACATGGTATTTGGTATTACAACTTAAAGATTTTACAGATTTTAGTAGTGCACGTCATGTTTCACCATTACAAATAGCATGAAAAATTACATTTCAAGTATTTAATATTATATTACAGCAAATTTAATTGAATTTTACATAAATGTTAGGATTTATGTCGATAAAATCTTTAATGTCATATTATTATGTATAGTGTAATACAACTCGTGTACCTACCTATCTGTTACGGTAAATGTGATAAATGGTTATTATTAATAATATGTAGGTATGTATAAAACGAAATAGGCGGCTTAGGGGTAACCTATTTGACACTTTAAATCAAAACAGTATGTTTTGGGCATCATGGCAAAGTAACATTCCAAACTCATTATGCCAAATTATATTAATATATCATATCAAAATGTGTGGCTGTACGTGACGAGCGCTGTACATGAGCCGGTGTTCTTTAAATAATCACTAATAAGTAAATGTGATGTGATATGTGATACTTTTACCTGGACTGTCGGTAATTATTAATAATTTATCACATTTACCGTATCATAACTATCCATCCATACCAGTTATTTTATTAACTTTTTCGTTGTCTTCAGGAACGAACTGCACATTGTTCTGCTGCTTGCCTCCTGGTACGTGTCGGAAGTAGCCGTATTAACAAGGCAATTCAGATGGGTGGACCGTGCCGACCAAAATGGACAACCCATAGATATGGATATATTTTACGACAGAGTTGTTTTAATAATATGTCCTACTCGTAAAATAGACCCAGGAAACCAGTATCACGAAAATCGCTACACTCAGGGCGTGTTTATAACTAAACAACACGTTTTGACATCATATAACCCATACAGACAAGAATTAACCAAATACGAGTACTTTACGTTTTTAAATGATTTACGGGTACGCGCTTTACATAGGCGTAAACGGGTGACACAAGCTGAAGTCTATTATCACACTTTAGATTTTCCCATAGACTGGTTTCATCAAATCATACCGATGCCTAACGCCACATCACCCAGCGAACTGTGGCATGGATTGCAAAAACGATTCAGCCCACTACACGATTTGATGATTTTAAAAAGAAAAGGAGGGTCAGTGTCATTCTTGAACCCCACTCCAGGCCGTTACACATTCAGACAGTACGGGGTGGGCTATCGGGCCAGCTACCGAGTAGCCGGGCCCATGCTGACGGCCATAGCGTTTGAGGAAGATTTATTGGATCAACCGTTGATGCTCACTTATTTACATAAAAAACCAGATTTGCACAAAACTCACACCCACACGAGGTCAAAGGCATTTTATGAGGACGAAAATGTGATTGAAGATTGCGAAGAGTACATGCCCCGGTACTGGGGCTACTTCATTTGTATCAGAAACGTTGACAATTCCAAACGTCTGAGATCAGGCGCACTTTTATTTTACAACAACACGTTGTATGGAGTCAGCAGCTTAGTTCTGAAGAAAGGCAACGACAGTATACTGGTCTTCACTGATGTAAGGCCTTATAGCGACTTAATATTAGATATCTGCAAAAGTCCTCACTTCCGTCCTTATTAATGACTTCGTCGTTTAATCATTCAAGTGTAGACGACGGATCGAATTGTAATAAATGAGTAAAAAAAGTTATGTTAAGTGTGTTTTATTGATCATTCTCTTGAGGGTAGTTTGAGGGGAGGCGGTGCGCTCTTATGCGGGTAGTGCACGCCGCCGCCGCGCTCGAGTGTGGTCGGGGCGTCATCGGAGCGCGGTTGTGGTCGAGTCTAGTACAAGGAAAAAAATATTTTTAATAGACTACAAATATTTATGAGCCCATTACTTACCATACCATAGAAAAGAATACTGTCCATCCATGCTTCCATAGTAGGTACTTACAGGGTGGCCCAGAAGAAAATTAACTTTTAAAGTTTTGGAAAACTTTAATTTTTGAGAGCGCCATACTGGCATGCTGAAAAGCTTTTTGATTTCAAAGTGGCAAGATTCGCAAGGCTATAACAGGAGCACTTGGTTTCATGATGATGGGGCTACGTGTCACACTTCAAATGACAGCATTTAGATGGTAAGAGACATGTTCCCACAAAAAAATAATTTCAGACAGGGGTATCTCCTGGCCACCAGAAAGCCCTAATCTCACTCCAGAAAACTCCTTTTTGTGGTGTTACCTTAAGAATAAAGTATACTTTTATAATCCAACAACCATGCAGCAAATGAGCAAATGAAGCTGAACATTCGGGAAAAAATGGAAAATAGGTTTCGAGGTAATCCCAACGAACGCATTTCAGGATTTTGATGTATATTGATCGAATGTTGTAAGCGTCAAGGAAATCTTTTAGGCGATGTAATTTAATAAAGGTAAATTTTAAAATAAATTTCATTTAATTTTCTTTGAATTGTAATGAATAAAGTTCTACAAAATTACAGATTTTTTACTTGAATTTTCAAAACTGAATTTCTCTCTGGGCCACCCTGTATAATACTAAATAGGCGGCTTAGCGGTGGCCCAAGGGCCACCCCCACCGCACCTTAGCCTATTTGACACTAAATCAAAACCATATTATGTTATGTAATATTATGTCATCATGGAAAAGTAATATTATGTAAGAAATATTCTAAACTAATGAGTTTATCATATTATATTAATTTATTTTGGCATAATGATTCCAAAATAAATTAATATAATTTAATATGATATCAAAACGTTCAAAATGAGGGGCTGTACTGTACACGAGCACTTACTTATGCACCAGCCGTTGTTCTCTTCTATGATATTTGTTAGTACTAAGGTAAAATTATTAATTAATCACTGATAAACGTCATTTATTACTTTAATAACCGGCGATTATTAATCATTTTCAATTTATTTAATTTACCGTAACACGTAAGTACATAAATGATTTCACATTAATCACATTTACCAAATCATGAGGTAATTATTCACCGGTAATTATTCATAATTTTCACATTTTATCACATTTACCGTAACATAATATAATATACAACTTACTTACATTTTCGTTATGTGTGGCTGTGTGTGTGTAAATTATGATGATTATTTATTTTTATTTATTTAAACTTCAGCACACAAACTAACAATGCACTGTGGCGGACTTAATGCCGGATGGCATTCTCTGCCAGTCAACCACGGGTCATGCAGAAAGAGTAAGGCGATGCAAAAAATTTACATTTTTGATAATAAGCCTACTTATTATAAATAGGAATAAAGTATTAAAAATTGAAATTAAGTTTGCTTCTTAACAAAATGATGATCAAAAGGGTTTACCTAGTACCTACCTATTCGTTACTGCCTGAATTTTTTAAGAGTGCGTAGTCGCCAGTAGCGGCGTAAGGGGGGGGCGGTAGGGGCGGTCCGCCCCGGGTGCCAAGCATTAGGGGGTGACACAAGTCGCGCAGATTAGTACTCACTGGCGCATCTGCATGGCAAATCTGCGGTCTAACATGGATACGGGGGGGGGAGGTGCGATTGTCTTTCAANGGTACTGGGGCTACTTCATTTGTATCAGAAACGTTGACAATTCCAAACGTCTGAGATCAGGCGCACTTTTATTTTACAACAACACGTTGTATGGAGTCAGCAGCTTAGTTCTGAAGAAAGGCAACGACAGTATACTGGTCTTCACTGATGTAAGGCCTTATAGCGACTTAATATTAGATATCTGCAAAAGTCCTCACTTCCGTCCTTATTAATGACTTCGTCGTTTAATCATTCAAGTGTAGACGACGGATCGAATTGTAATAAATGAGTAAAAAAAGTTATGTTAAGTGTGTTTTATTGATCATTCTCTTGAGGGTAGTTTGAGGGGAGGCGGTGCGCTCTTATGCGGGTAGTGCACGCCGCCGCCGCGCTCGAGTGTGGTCGGGGCGTCATCGGAGCGCGGTTGTGGNGCGCATCTGCATGGCAAATCTGCGGTCTATCATGGATACGGGGGGGGGAGGTGCGATTGTCTTTCAATCTTTGAATCGGTAGGTAACCCCAAAATCCGGGGGTGTACCAGGGGGTGCCTTAGGACTTATGACGGGGGGGAGGGGGGTGATCGCCCCGGGTGCCAACCCATGCTACGCCGCCACTGGTAGTCGCCTTTACGCTTGTAAGTTGCTTCCGTAAGACTAGCCGCCACCACCGATTTTTAGTTGGCCGATAGTTGTGCCCGATTTTATTGTATGAAAAATCGGCCAAATCAAATCGGTGTAATGTGCGCACTTCCATACATCCATACTGATCAACTGCCCGACTAAACAATCGGCCGCCGAAAAATCAACGGTGTGCGCCTACTCTTAAATTTAGAAAGAAAGAAACTAAAGCCTTGTTCGCACTAGTCGAATGAGTAACTAAACTCGCATTTAGTAACTAAACTACTCGCTACTGACCATAACACCGTTCACACTGTGGTTGAGTACAGTTTACAAGTAATTATTCCTCGTTTCGCAAAGAATTACCATTCGATAAAAGAAAGAATAACTGAAATTAATAGCTGGAACTGAGGCCCACTGTACACAAAAACAAGACATCCGTTGTAATTTATAAATATGTAAATAAATAATAATACTTGCACAAAAACTAAGAATTTGATAAACGTCCGTTCTTATTTGTAAACTATTTTAATAAATTCCATTTTTTGTTTAAGATTTCAGATTCAACAGTTCGACTTCAGAAGTGGTAATAAGAACACATCGGGAGATATCGTGCGTAGGTACAGTATACGTACCTACTACACGTGACAAAAATGTAAGTACGTATAATTAGCTGGTTATACAGGGTGGAAACGACAAGTGATATCACTTGATTGTTTCTAAACTACACACATCAACATGGTCTAGAGATATTTAAATTGAACCTTAATAACTAATATTCTATTACTGACTTGGGACAGTATTCCACAATAGGATATTGACACCCTTGTTTTGAATAATAATTATATAGATCCGCTGCAGATGTGTCAGGAGAGTCTTAGAGTCTTAGGTTCCACGGATTATAAATTTTAAGTTTTCAACAATTTTTATAAAAAAATAGTTGTTTAGTTTAGATTTTGATGTTACAAAAATAAAGTTAAGATTGAAATTTTGTCTGAGTTTTTCCTCTTCTTGTAAGTTTTTTTTTTTAATTTAACTTTATCTAAAAGTTTATTAGGTATCAGATTAGATAGGATATTAAACAGGGTTTATTTTAATGTGTAGATGTCTTAACAAAAAGTTCATAGAATTTTAGTTATTTAGGTTTAATTGAAATATCCCTAGACCATGTTGATGTGTATATTTCCTGACTCGACACTTTGTGTCAGAATCAGAATTTGTATTTGCGTAAAACATGGTATACAACTTAAAGATTTTACAGATTTTAGTAGTGCACGTCATGTTTCGCCATTACAAATAGCATGAAAAATTACATTTCAAGTATTTAATATTATATTACAGCAAATTTAATTGAATTTTACATAAATGTTAGGATTTGATGTCAATAAAATCTTTAATGTCATATTATTATGTATAGTGTAATACAACTCGTGTTACGGTAAATGTGATAAATGTGAAAATTATTAATAATTACCGGTTATTATTAATATGTAGGTATGTATAAAACGAAATAGGCGGCTTAGGGGTAACCTATTTGACACTTTAAATCAAAACAGTATGTTTTGGGTATCATGGCAAAGTAATATTAAGCAAGAAACATTCCAAACTCATTATGCCAATTTATATTAATATATCATATCAAAATGTGTGGCTGTACGTACACGAGCGCTGTACATGAGCCGGTGTTCTTTAAATAATCACTAATAAATGTGATTAATTTATTTTACTTTTACCTGGACTGTCGGTAATTATTAATAATTTATCACATTTACCGTATCATAACTATCCATCCATACCAGTTATTTTATTAACTTTTTCGTTGTCTCCAGGAACGAACTGCACATTGTTCTGCTGCTTGCCTCCTGGTACGTGTCGGAAGTAGCCGTATTAAAAAGGCAATTCAGATGGGTGGACCGTGCCGACCAAAATGGACAACCCATAGATATGGATATATTTTACGACAGAGTTGTTTTAATACTATGTCTTACTCGTAAAATAGATCCAGGAAACCAGTATCACGAAAATCGCTACACTCAGGGCGTGTTTATAACTAAACAACACGTTTTGACATCATATAACCCATACAGACAAGAATTAACCAAATACGAGTACTTTACGTTTTTAAATGATTTACGGGTACGCGCTTTACATAGGCGTAAACGGGTGACACAAGCTGAAGTCTATTATCACACTTTAGATTTTCCCATAGACTGGTTTCATCAAATCATACCGATGCCTAACGCCACGTCACCCAGCGAACTGTGGCATGGTTTACAAAAACGATTCAGCCCACTACACGATTTAATGATTTTAAAAATAAAAGGAGGGCCAGTATCGTTCTTAAACCCCACTCCAGGCCGTTACACATTCAGACAGTACGGGGTGGGCTATCGGGCCAGCTACCGAGTAGCCGGTCCCATGCTGACGGCCATAGCGTTTGAGGAAGATTTATTGGATCAACCGTTGATGCTCACTTATTTACATAAAGAACCAGAGTGGCACAGAACTCACACCCACATGAGGTCAAAGGCATTTTATGAGGACGAAAATGTGATTGAAGATTGCGAAGAGTACATGCCTCGGTACTGGGGCTACTTCATTTGTATCAGAAACGTTGACAATTCCAAACGTCTGAGATCAGGCGCACTTTTATTTTACAACAACACGTTGTATGGAGTCAGCAGCTTTGTTCTGAAGAAAGGGAACGACAGTATACTGGTCTTCACTGATGTAAGGCCTTATAGCGACTTAATATTAGATATCTGCAAAAGTCCTCACTTCCGTCCTTATTAATGACTTCGTCGTTTAATCATTCAAGTGTAGACGACGGATCGAATTGTAATAAATGAGTAAAAAAAGTTATGTTAAGTGTGTTTTATTGATCATTCTCTTGAGGGTAGTTTGAGGGGAGGCGGTGCGCTCTTATGCGGGTAGTGCACGCCGCCGCCGCGCTCGAGTGTGGTCGGGGCGTCATCGGAGCGCGGGTGTGGTCGAGTCTAGTACAAGGAAAAAAATATTTTTAATTAACTACAAATATTTATGAGCCCATTACTTACCATACCATAGAAAAGAATACTGTCCATCCATGCTTCCATAGTAGGTACAGGGTGGCTCAGAAGAAAATTAACTTTTAAAGTTTTGGAAAACTTTAATTTTTGAGAGCGCCATACTGGCATACTGTAAAGCTTTTTGATTTCAAAGTGGCAAGATTCGCAAGGCTATAACAGGAGCACTTGGTTTCATGATGATGGGGTAGCCCCTACGTGTCACACTTCAAATGACAGCATTTAGATGGTAAGAGACATATTCCTACAAAAAAAATATTTCAGACAGGGGTATCTCCTGGCCACCAGAAAGCCCTAATCTCACTCCAGAAAACTCCTTTTTGTGGTGTTACCTTAAGAATAAAGTATACTTTTATAATCCAACAACCATGCAGCAAATGAGCAAATGAAGCTGAACATTCGGGAAAAAATGGAAAATAGGTTTCGAGGTAATCCCAACGAACGCATTTCAGGATTTTGATGTATATTGATCGAATGTTGTAAGCGTCAAGGAAGTCTTTTAGGCGATGTAATTTAATAAAGGTAAATTTTAAAATAAATTTCATTTAATTTTCTTTGAATTGTAATGAATAAAGTACTACAAAATTACAGATTTTTTACTTGAATTTTCAAAACTGAATTTCTCTCTGGGCCACCCTGTATAATACTAAATAGGCGGCTTAGGGGTGGCCAAAGGGCCACCCTCACCGCACCTTAGCCTATTTGACACTTTAAATCAAAACAATATTATGTTATGGGATGGGCATCATGGAAAAGTAATATTATGTAAGAAATATTCTAAACTAATGAGTTTATCATATTATTATATTAATTTACTTTGGCATAATGATTCCAAAATAAATTAATATAATATAATATGATATCAAAATGAGGGGCTGTACTGTACACGAGCACTTACTTATACACCAGCCGTTGTTCTCTTCTATGATATTTGTTAGTACTAAGGCAACATTATTAATTAATCACTGATAAACGTCATTTATTACTTTAATAACCGGCGATTATTAATCATTTACAATTCATTAAATTTACCGTAACACGTAAGTTCATAAATGATTTCACATTAATCACATTTACCAAATCATGAGGTTTATTTACCATTCATAATTTTCACATTTTATCACATTTACCGTAACATAATATTATAATATACAACTTACTTACATTTTCATTATGTTTGTGTAAATTATGATGTTTTTTTTTTTAATTAGACATTATTTTATTCAGAACAACAAACTAAATTTGTACAGGTAATTTACAAACTTAAAAACTATACTATATACAAAAAAATACAATATTTACAAAAAAGGAAAATAAAAGTTAAATTAAAAAAGTATCCCTATCCCCAGATCTGTCGGTGAGGTTAGCGGTGCCCAAAAGGCTGGCAGCGTTTCCGCGTTGGATCGCTAAGCTTAAACGCTGGCCAAGGTAGAACCCGGCCTTCTAGTCACCGGTAACCTCGATGATGCGGGAGGAAAGCTCAGTGAAAAGCTTTTTGGCCTCCGGGCCCCAAGGTCCCAGCGTTTCCACGCCGAAAGGTACAAAACGGTAGCAGCTGTCTAAAGCGGAATATTTGCTTTTTTTCAAAGATTCCGCTGAAGCAGCCGCAGCGCCTGCAGCCTTCGACGTGGAAGGCACATGGGAGGGGGCAAGAGTGTCACAGCACGTCGCATCCCAGACCAATGCCCGACCCTTAGACCAAGGAATTAATGTCATACCGTCGGGCCTTTTACCATCATCTCGACAGATACCTAAGGGTTCAAGTACTGCCGGGATACGAATTGATGTAAAGGCCCGACGTATGATGATTATTTATTTTTATTTATTTAAACTTCAGCACACAAACTAACAATGCACTGTGCCGGACTTAATGCCGGATGGCATTCTCTGCCAGTCAACCACGGGTCATGCAGAAAGAGTAAGGCGATGCAAAAAACCTACTTATTATAAATAGGAATAAAGTATTAAAAATTGAAATGAAGTTTGCTTCTTTTCTTAACAAAATGATGATCAAAAGGGTTTACCAAGTACCTATTCGTCACTGCCTGAATTTTTGAAGAGTGCGTAGTCGCCTTTACGCTTGTAGTTGCTTCCGTAAGACTAGCCGCAGACCACCGATTTTTAGTTGGCCGATAGTTGTGCACGATTTTAAATTGTATGAAAAATCGGCCAAATCAAATCGGTGTAATGTGCGCACTTCCATACATCCATACTGATCAACTGCCCGACTAAACTATCGGCCGACGAAAAATCGATGGTCTGCGCTTAGTTATAGAAAGAAAGAAACTAAAGCCTTGTTCGCACTAGTCGAGTAACTAAACTCCCATTTAGTAACTAAACTATTCGCTACTGACCAAAACACCGTTCACACTTTGGTCGAGTACAGTTTACAACTGATTAGTCTCGTTTCGCAAAGAATTAACATTTGATAAAAGAAATAACTTAGTTTGCGTTAGTTTTAAAAATTTCTGTTTATGGTAAATAAAGAATGGAACTGAAATTGGTAGCTGGGACAGGTCCACTGTACACAAAAACAAGACATCCGTTGTAATTTATAAATAAATAAATAATACTTACACAAAAACTAAGAATTTGATAAACGTCCGTTCTTATTTGTAAACTATTAAGTATAATAAATTCCATTTTTTGTTTAAGATTTCAGATTCAACAGTTCGACTTCAGAAGTGGTAATAAGAACACATCGGGAGATACAGTCATATCTACTACACGTGACAAAAATGTAAGTAGTACGTATAATTAGCTGGTTATACAGGGTGGAAACGACAAGTGATCTCCTTGATTGTTTCTAAACTACACACATCAACATGGTCCAGCTAGGGATATATAAATTGAACCTAAATAACTAAAATTCTATTAACTTTTTGTTAAGACACATTAAAATAAACCTTGTTTAATAACCTATCTAATCTGATAGTAAACTTTTAGATAAAGTGAAATTTTTAAAAAAACTTACAAGAGGAAAATCTCAGACAAAATTTACTGCTACCATGTTGGAGTTGGAGCGTAAGAAGGAAAAGACCACGAAGATTACCACGGATTTATTTTAGAACATACAGCACACAGAGACTACATGAGATCGAGTGATTGATCCAGAAGCCTGGAAGCCTTGCATTGACAGCGGAGTGCCAAATTCAAATATTAAAATACTTGCGTTTAACCTAAAACTAACTTTCCAACAAACTTTATTTTTGAAACATCAAAACCTAAACAAAACAACATTTTATTTTTGTAAAAATTGTTGAAAACTTAAAATGAATAATCCGTGGATCCACCTAAGAGACTCTCCTGACACATCTGCAGCGGTTCTGCATTCTCAAAAGAAGGGTGTCAATATCCTGTTGTGAAATACTGTTCCAAGTCCTAAATAAGATGCAAGAAAAGCTGGTTTTCATGCACAATCACTTCAGGGAAATTCCTAAGAGCTCTTCTCTGAAGCATATCCCAGGCATGCTCAATAGGATTTAAGTCAGGGGATTGTGCAGGCCAGTCTAAAGCTTGTATATCTTTGGTTTGGAAACGGATAAGACATCCAAACATTCGCATTTATAATATTAGTAGGATATTAGTAGGATTTGTTAGAACCTACTACTACTATGGTCACATTATTAAATAATCACTAGTGATTAATTTATTTTATTTTTACCTCGACTGTCGGTCATTATTAAAAATTTTCAATTTGTCACACTTACCGTATCATAATTAATTATCCATTCATACCAGTTATTTTATTAAGTTTTTCTTTATCTTCAGGAACGAACTCCACATTGTTCTGCTGCTTGCCTCCTGGTACGTGTCGGAAGTAGCCGTAACCAGCCAATTCAGATGGGTGGACCGTGCCGACCGAAATGGACAACCCATAGATATGGATATATTTTACGACAGAGTTGTTTTAATACTATGTCACGATCACCATTTAAAGCCAGGAAACATCTTATTCGAACATCGCTACACTCAGGGCGTGTTTATAACTAGACAACACGTTTTGACATCATATAACCCATACAGACATGAATTAACCAAATACAAGTACTTTACGTTTTTAAATGATTTACGGGTACGCGCTTTACATAGGCGTAAACGGGTGACACAAGCTGAAGTCTATTATCACTATTACGATTTTCCCATAGACTGGTTTCATCAAATCATACCGATGCCTAACGCCACGTCACCCAGCGAACTGTGGCATGGATTACAAAAACAATTCAGCCCACTACACGATTTGATGATTTTAAAAATAAAAGGAGGGCCAGTGTCATTCTTGAACCCCACTCCAGGCCGTTACACATTCAGACAGTACGGGGTGGGCTATCGGGCCAGCTACCGAGTAGCCGGGCCCATGCTGACGGCCATAGCGTTTGAGGAAGATGTATTGGATCAACCGTTGATGCTCACTTATTTACACAGAGAACCAAAAAGGCAAACCCACATGAGGTCAAAGGCATTTTATGAGGACGAAAATGTGATTGAAGATTGCGAAGAGTACATGCCCCGGTACTGGGGCTACTTCATTTGTATCAGAAACGTTGACAATTCCAAACGTCTGAGATCAGGCGCACTTTTATTTTACAACAACACGTTGTATGGAGTCAGCAGCTTTGTTCTGAAGAAAGGCAACGACAGTATACTGGTCTTCACTGATGTAAGGCCTTATAGCGACTTAATATTAGATATCTGCAAAAGTCCTCACTTCCGTCCTTATTAATGTGTTTGTTGTCCCGAAGCGGTGATCAAGGCAAGCTATATTTGGGACGTGTATAAGTGCCCTGGAAAGGGCTTATGTACTGAATAAACTATTTGAATTTGAATTATATGGCGAGGTTCGAACCTTGTTCCCCGATCCTTGGCACGTATACCGGTATTCGTTCACAGTCAGTGGGTCGAGTTAGCTGATCCCTGCAATGGAGCCATAGTTTGGTGGGAACATGAACCAGCACCCGTCCAAGGAATTTGGAATGGAAAACAAGTGAATCTGGAATAGAAAACAAGTGGTCCTCCAGAGGCATTCCTCTGCAAAAAAAACACGAGTGTGAGTCAGAGTCGAGTCTAGTACAAGGAAAAAAAATATTTTTAATTAACTACAAATATAATAAGTCCATTACTTACCATACCATAGAAAAGTATACTGTCCATCCATACTTCCATAGTTCAGGACGGCCCAGAAGAAAATTCACTTTTAAAGTTTTGGAAAACTTTCGTTAGAGTTACTTCGAAATGGATTCAGGATAGATGAATGCTGCAGAGTTTTTGGATTATTAGAGTATACCTACTCTGCTCATAAGGTAACCCCACAAAAAGAAGTCTGCTGGAATGAGAACAATGAGACTTCACCCCTGCTTATATTTATTTGTTAAATTGAAAGGATGATTACTTTTTGAGAGCGCTATACTGGTATGCTGATAAGCTTTTTGATTTCAAAGCTACAAGATTCGCAAGGCTGTGATAGGAGCACTTGGTTTCATCAAGATGTGACTACGTGTCACACTTCAAATGAGAACATTTAGATGTAAGAGACGTGTTCCCACAAAAAAATAATTTCAGGCAGGGGTGACATCTTCTGGCCATCAGGAAGCCCTGAGATGGAATTGTGTAAAGCAATCGTAATCATTTGACAGTTCATAACGTACGATAAAGTCAGTTAAACAAAGCGTTTGACATAATAAGTAATCGTACGTTAAGAACTGTCAAATGATTACGATTGCTTTACACAAATCCACCTCAGATCTCACTCCAGAAAACTCCTTTTTGTGGTTTTACCTTAAGGTAAATTTAAAAATAAATTGCATTAAATTTTCTTTAAATTGTAGGTAACTAGGTAATAAATAAAGTTTTACAAAGTTACACAGAAGTTTTTCCTTGACATATTTTATGTTACGGTAAATGTGATAAATGTGAAAATTATGAATTATTACCGGTTATTATGAATTTATTACCTCATGATTTGGTAAATGTGATAAATATGAAATAATTTATCTATGTATAAAACCAAATAGGCGGCTTAGGGGTGGCCCAAAGGCCACTTCCGCCGCACCATTAGCCTATTTGACACTTTAAATCAAAACATGAGTTATGGGCATCATGGAAAAGTAATATTATGCAAGAAATATTCTAAACTCATTATGCCAAAATAAATTAATGTAATATAATATCAAAACGTTCAAAATGAGGGGCTGTACACGAGCACTACTTATACACCAGCCGTATTCTCTTCTATGATAATAATATGTATTTGTTAGTACTAAGGTAACATTATAATTAATAATCACTGATAAATGTAATTCATTTATTACTTTAATAACCGGCGATTATTAATCTTCAATTTATCAAATTTACCGTAACACGTAAGTACCTACATAAATGATTTCACATTAATCACATTTACCAAATCATGAGGTAATTATTCGTAATAACCGGTAATTATTTATAATGAAGAATGTTCACTAATTTAGTTTTTTAGGTTTCTGTATTCTCTGTTAAAAATAAAAAATACACGTGAAAGAATTATTTCGATACGTCAATTAGTTTCCAAGGTATTGAATTTTAAAAGTGCGGGCGGCGGCCGGCCCGCCATTTTATGCGCGTGACGTCATATTACAGTGACTGGCTCATATTTGTATGGGTGGAATCTTGCAAGCTGAATTAAGACCCACTTCCAGGCAACCGATTAAGCTGAAATTTCGCAAACACATGTGATTTGGATGACCATGCAATATTATGATGACATGGAGCTGATCTGATGATGGAGCTGGAAGGTGGCCATAGGAACTCTATAATAAAACGACTTAAATGCATCGAGTTTGGGCTCGTTCGTTTTGTATTGATGAGTATTTTAATTCTATATAGTAATCAGGGTCTAATGATGGAGCTGGAAGGTAATTCGCAATAAAACGACACAATCGCATCTCCGTATAAATTCCGTCATCCTCGAAGGAAAACTTCTGAGCCATGTCTACAAGCTGTTTTCAAGAGTCATTACGAATCGTCTCGCTCGCAGGCTCGACGACTTCCAGCCTCCCGAACAAGCCGGTTTCCGAAAAATTCATTTCAAACTTTAGTACAATAGACCACATACATACGCTAAGGCAGATTATACAGAAGACCGAGGAGTATAATCAACCACTTTGCCTGGCGTTTGTGGATTATGAGAAAGCCTTCGATTCGGTCGAGACCTGGGCAGTGCTACAGTCTCTCCAAAGGTGCCAAATTGACTATCGATATATCGAAGTGTTGAGGGGTTTGTACAAAAACGCTACAATGTCGGTCCGCCTCCAGGATCGGGACTCGAAACCTATCCAGTTGCAGCGAGGGGTAAGACAGGGAGACGTCATATCTCCAAAACTGTTTACCACCGCCCTGGAAGATGTCTTCAAGCTTCTGGACTGGAACGGATTTGGCATAAATATCAACGGCGAGTACATCACCCACCTTCGATTCGCGGACGATATCGTAGTCATGGCTGAGACCTTGGAGGATCTAGGCACAATGCTCGATGGCCTCAGTAGAGCCTCTCAACAAGTGGGCCTCAGAATGAACATGGACAAGACAAAAATCATGTCTAATGTCCGTGTTGCACCCACTCCTCTGAAGGTTGGAGACTCTACACTCGAAGTTGTCGACAATTATGTATACCTGGGACAAACAGTCCAGTTAGGTAGGTCCAACTTCGAGAAAGAGGTCAATCGTCGAATCCAACTCGGATGGGCAGCGTTCGGGAAGCTTCGCCATATACTCATGTCCGAAATACCGCAGTGTCTCAAGACGAAAGTCTTCGAGCAGTGTGTGTTGCCAGTGTTGACATATGGATCCGAAACGTGGTCGCTTACTATGGGCCTCATAAGAAGGCTCAAGGTCACCCAAAGGGCGATGGAGCGGGCTATGCTCGGAGTTTCCCTGCGTGATCGAATCAGAAATGAGGAGATCCGTAGGAGAACCAAAGTAACCGACATAGCTCGCAGAATTGCTAAAATCAAGTGGCAGTGGGCGGGGCACATAGCTCGTAGAGACGATGGCCGTTGGGGCAGGAAAGTTCTCGAGTGGCGACCACGGGCTGGAAGACGTAGCGTGGGCAGGCCTCCTACTAGGTGGACCGACGATCTGGTGAAGGTCGCGGGAAGAGCCTGGATGCGGGCAGCGCAGGACCGTTCATTGTGGAAAACCTTGGGGGAGGCCTTTGTCCAGCAGTGGACGTCATTTGGCTGAAAACGATCGCATCAAGTTTGGGTTTGGTTCAATTTTAATTTCTGTAAGGGGTCTGGGTGTTAATATGTATAATAAGTTTGTATTTACAAAAAAAATGTATTTAAGTATGTTTATATCCGTTTTCTAGTGAGCGGACACTGTGAATGTACGTCACGCGGGGTCACGTGACCGTCGACGGGACTCAATATTTAAGCGAACTTTGAATGCCTATAAAATCATAAGTCATAACTATTGGGTATTTTTGAATGAAATAAAAACTAATGTATTTATAAATGTAAAAGCTTAACTGTAACATAGGTTTCAAGTGATTTTGCATACCAAGTAACATTCTCAATTTTCACATTTTATCACATTTACCGTAACATAATAGCTAGGTATAATATACAACTTACTTACATTTTCGTTATGTTTGTGTAAATTATGATTATTATAAATAAGAATTTTATTAAAAATTTAAATGAAGTTTGTTTTTTAACAAAATGATGATCAAAAGGAAGAGTGCGTAGTCGCCTTTACAGTTGTAACTTCTTTTAAGCTAAATAATTTTATTTTTTTAATATCTACTCTTGTAACTTCCGTAAAATTTAGAAAGAAAGAAAGTAAGTTAACTAAAGCCTTGTTCGCATTAGTCGAGTACTTAACTAAACTCGCCTTTAGTAACTAAACTAAGTAGGTACCTACTCGCTAACTGACCAAAACACCGTTCACACTTTGGTCGAGTACAGTTTACAATACAGGTGGTTTCTAAATGAACTCGACTGAACAGCCCGATTCAGGCTCGTTGCCGGTGAGCGAGTGAGCAGAGGTCACGTGAGCATAGCCATTACACGGTATATGAAATTACTAAGCAGCTTTCCGCCCGCGGCTTCGCCCGCGTGGAATTTTGTCAGTAACAGAAAAACTTTATCAATATACCTAATACAATAATAGTAATTTAGAGGTTATGATAACAATATTGCTATCAATAAGTTTATAGGATTCGTTCACCAATCATTGTTCATACATAAAGAGTTGTATCATTTCGAACCTAGAAAATATTTTTTCGGCTCTGTTGCTCTGAGGCAAACAATGTATGAAGAACGAACATTGTCGTTTTATGTGATAAATATGTTTAGCTACTTACAAAGTTTACATTTACAAAATTTTCGTAAGTTACTTACCTCAAAAAAAAATGATTTTCGTTTACAGTGTCACTAAACTTATCCAGTCTCGTTTCGCAAAGAATTCTACTATTTGATATTCGAAAAAGGATTGTACAACTTAGGACCGAATCATGAATGATCGAATAACGATTGACCGAAATACTTTTAACTCGAATAATTTTTCACCGAAAATAACGGTTGCCCGAATTTAGGTACATTGACCGGATATTTTTAAACATAATTATCATTGTATTGGTACCTTAGTACTCTTAGGGTGAACTTAAAAAACTAATAGTTCTCATAATAATTAAACTTAACTTTAACGAATACATATTTTAAAATATTCGGTCAATATAAATTCGGGCAACCGTTATTCAAGCGTAACGTTTTTTCAGTCAATAATTATTCGGGATAAAATTATTTCGGTCAATCGTTATTCGATCATTCATGATTCGGGTTAGTTGTACAATCAAGAGGAAGAACTGCACTGAAATTGGTAGCTGGAATTACTGAGGCCCTCTACACAAAATCAAGACATTCAGTTGTAATTTGTTTTCGCTTAAAAACAGATACAGTGGAAGTTCCATTGTTGTAAGACTTAGATAACACAAAAACTAAGAATTTGCTAAACGTCCGTTCTTATTTGTAAACTATGATTGGGCTATTAAATTCCATTTTTTTGCTTGCGATCTCAGTCAGATTGAACAGTTTGACTTCAGAAGTGGTAATAAGAACACATCGGGAGATACGTAGGTACATGCGTACCTACTACACGTGACAAAAATGTAAGTACCTACGTATAATTGATGATTAATCCTTCAAGCTCCGCGAATCTAGACACAATAGATAATCAATTTAGTCCAGTCAATGAATGCTTTAACGACGGTGTAGAGAGAAATCCGTGGAACACAATTTCTGACCTCGGGACTTTATTTAGACTAGTTAGGAGGTGAACATACCAAAAGTCCCCGCCCTTAGCCCTTGAGCCGGCGGGGTGAGGGGGGTTTAAAGGTCCCACTTTTCGGTTTTTCGCTTAATCCTCGGAAACTATGCGTTCTAGTGACATGACTACTATGAACCAAAAAAAGCTTATTCAATTTGCTACAGGTGAGATAGTCAAGTTTTTCTATATCTTGTATAGTTTTCGCGGCATCTGCTCTCGAAGGCTTGTAATATTGGAAATTTTATTTTTGTCTTACATGTTCCCAACAGGAGAAAATAGACTAAATCAATATTTAGCAAACATTCTAGACATGCAGGAGTATGTTAAGCCTAGTTTCAGGGAGGAGACTGCACCGTGCGAATATTTAGACGAACCACTTGGAGCCACTTTTGACTCCTCATCACTCAAAAACTACTGTGCATTAACACTTCAAATTTGGCACATGAGTTGAGACTTGCAAGATAAATATCAGCTTTAAATTTCATAAATATACCTTAAACGGTGATTTAGATATTAACGTTCAAAAATCGAAATTTAGTACACTAAAATCTATCTATCACCTGTGAAATGTTAAAATTTACTGGATTTTTATTTGTTCCTTTGTATTTACACATCTACTTATCTGGATGCCAAATATGAACCTTCAAGGTCCTCTGGAAGTGGTTAGAATTTGATCTATAGGTCAGACATGTAGATTTTTGGACGTCAATACCTAAAGAATCGTTTGAGATATATTTATGAAATTTAAAGCTGATGTTTATCTTGCAAGTCTCAACACATGTGCCAAATTTGAGGTGTTAATGCACAGTAGTTTTTGAGTGATGAGGAGTCAAAAGTGGCTCCAAGTGGTTCGTTTAAATATTGGCACGGTGCAGTCCCCTCCCTAAAACTAGGCTTAACATGCTCCCGCATGTCTAGAATGTTTGCTCAATATTGATTTAGTCGATTTTCTCCTGATAGGAACATGTAAGACAAAAATAAAATTTCCAATATTACAGACCTTCTAGAGCAGATGTCGCTAAAACTATACAAGATATAGAAAAAATTTAACATCTCACCTGTAGCAAATTGAATAAGCTTTTTTTGGTTCATAGTAGTCATGTCACTAGGACACATAAGTAGTTTCCGAGGATTAAGCGAAAAACCGAAAAGTGGTACCTTTAAACCCCCCTCTCCCCGCCGGCTCAAGGGCTAAGGGCGGTGTCATAGAGTAGAGTTTAGTGATTGATTATCTGTGGCATAGACAATAAACGTCAGTTGCATCGTCATGGCTGTTTTATTAACATCAATCCCAATTACTCCTAAATATTACATGGTGNTCCATTGCCACTTCAGCTTGCTAATCCGTCGGGCTATGTTAGCGACTTTGGTTCGTTTACGGATCTCCTCGTTTCTGATGAGCTTCTGTATAAGGCCTATAGTGAGAGGGCACGTTTCCGAGCCATAAGTTATCACTGGTAACACACATTGGTTATACACTCTAGTCTTCAGGCATTGAGGTATTTTGGACGATAAGATGTTGCGTAGTTTCCCGAACGCTGCCCAGCCGAGTTGNTACAATAATTGTGTTATTGGTATTGCTTATATTTCAACTTGATTATTTTACTATTTTATTGTAAATTCAGTTCAAGTTACTGCTGGTTTTATTTTTTTGGCTGACATTATGATGAAATTATTTGGAAATCTGTTTAAATCTTGATGTGACAAAACAGTAATATAATAATGTTCAAAATCAATAGATATACCATTCTACTCCGACAATGTAAAATTCAAATCTTATCAATTCTAAAAATCGTAATGTCCAACTGAGACAGCTTTTATTACATCTATAGAGTATTTTATCTATTTCATTTGCATTTTAAAATTTATTGAATTGAGCCAATTTGAAAATGTATTTTATCAATATAATTTCAATCATATTAATGAAATATTAGTATTGTGTCTATAAACATACATAATTATTTGGAATTTACAAAATTTAATTTGGTTTGAATTCTTATTTAAAATCAAAATTATTATTGTATTGTATAACTTTTTTTAATCAAATCATAAAAAAAAAAAAATCGTTTTTTTTTTCTCAAAAAAAAAGGGGGGGAGGTGTAGTGTGTACGCATCCTTTCCCCGTATTAGGCAAACCACTAGTATATAAGCTTAGGATAATATTCATTCTACTACGATTAAACCTACAGTGCGCACATCTAACTGTTTTATTGTGTCTCCCGAACGTCACACATTACACTATACCTACCGGCTGACGCGACTATCACTCGTAACTTTGCGTTGTTATTTCTTCCTCGCACTCCTTCTATACAAATAAATTAGCGGTACACTCGGCCGCCAAAGACCCATGGTAAGATTCTCTTACCGTTTGTTCTGCCTAACACATTCAGCTCAAGACCCATGGTAAGATTCTCTCACTGAATGTCTTCCTACCTAACATACACAGCTGAAGAGCTATGTCAAGATTCTACCTCTGAATGTTCTTTCTTAGGTACCTGATTACTATTACCTTTTATTACCATTACTTACCCTTTTACCTTTACCGTTTTTAGCACAACCATACCATCACCTTTGTCATAGAGTAGAGTTTAGTAATTGATGGTCTGTGTCATAGACAATAAACGTCAGTTGCTTTGTCATGGCTGTTTTAATAACATCAATCCCAATTACTCCTAAATACTACATGGTGTCAGGTGTGAATTTACTAGTAAAAGTGGTAGAAGCGTAACTAATGGGTGTATGGATTGACAAGCTATAATAAAATACGTGGAAAATGACGGAAGCAACTCATCACAACATAAAAAGTGAAGCGTTGTACACGATGTGGCAGCAGCCGGCCGCCATGTCGGACGAGGGCAACATAGCAACAAATTGGAGGGAATGGAAATCGGCTTTCGATTACTATATGATAGCCATCGGCAAAGAGACGGCAACTTCTAGAGCTCTGTTTATGCACGTAATTGGCAAAAGCGGGCGGGACATATTGGAGGAACTGGAATTGGACCGCGAGGCCAAGACAAATTACGATGTGCTGGTGACAAAGTTTGCCAGTCACTGTGATCCCGGTCGCAACGTTAACTACATGAGACATGTCTTCTTTGAAACATACCAGCGAGAAGATGGATTCGACAAATTTTTGAGCACGCTTAAACTACAAAGCAAGTCATGTGAGTTTGGTCAACTTCGTAACAGCTTGATACTCACGCAAATTATTAGAGGGATAAGAGACAACGACATGCGGGAAAGATTGTTAACTAGACCCAAATTGGAACTGGAGGAAGCGGTGTCGTGGTGTCGTGCAGCAGAAACAGCAAGCAAGCAAGCGGAACGGTGCATGGGCGGCAGTGGTGAAGCGGGCCCCGCGCGGGCCGCGACCGGCGCCGACCTCGCGCTGGACGAGGTGCGCGCGCGTGCCTTCGGGGCGCGCCAGCAGCAGCGCGGGCGAGAGCCGCGTCCCCCAGCACAGCAGGAGCGCAGGAGGGAGGCAGCGGCTAAATGTGATCGGTGCGGTCGCAATCATAGTGCCAGTGACAAGTGTTGGGCTCGTAATGTGAAGTGCTATCGATGTGAGCGATTCGGTCATTTTGCTAAAATGTGTAGATCTAGGCAAGTAAGTGAGTTGAATCAGTTGAATGAGTCTGAGGATCGAGAGGACTGCGCCGAGTTACGTGAGTCATTGCTGTGTACTTTATCAATTGATGAAGTTAGTGACAATGAAAATGCTTGGTACAATGATATATTTGTAAATGATAAAAAATTGAGCTTTAAATTAGACAGCGGAGCTGAGGTATCTGTCATGTCACTGGAGGCATTTAAGAAAGTAGGATTTTGTGAAAGTTTACTTAATCAGAATCAGGCTATAATAAGAGAGGTTAGTAAATCTAAACTGCCAGTTGTAGGATATTTTGAGCCAATATTGCGGCACAAAAATAGGCAATGTAAACAAAAAGTTTATGTTTTGAACCTAAAGTGTAGCAATCTCTTAGGGCTGAATGCATGTTGTGAGCTCAATTTGTTGTCAAGATCTTATAATATTGATGAGCTAAAAAACTGTAAGATTGATGAAACTGTTTTTGAGGGCATTGGTTGTTTACCATATATTTATAAAATTGAAATAGATAAAAATGTGTCTCCAGTGGTTAACAGCTCAAGAAAAGTTCCAATAAAAATTATTCCCAAATTGAAAGATGAACTAGATAAAATGCAAGCTCAAGGCATTATTGTAAAGGAGGACTTACCCACAGACTGGGTTTCTAATATTGTTATAGTCGAGCGGCCTGGTAAATTGCGAATTTGTTTAGATCCACATCACCTAAATAAAGCAGTACGCCGTTGTCACTTTCAGCTGCCAACACTAGAAGAGGTAACAAGCAATCTTACTAGTGCCAAGTACTTTTCTAAATTAGATGCTAAAAACGGGTTTTGGATGCTAAAGCTGGATGAGGCCAGCTCAAAGCTGTGCACTTTTGCTACACCGTTTGGGAGGTTCCGTTTCTTGCGAATGCCATTTGGTATCAATTGTGCTCCAGAAATATTCCATAATGAAATGTATAAAATATTTTCTATGCCAGGGGTTGAAGTATTCGCTGACGATTTACTAGTTTGGGGTGAAACTAAAATTGAGCATGATATGAGGTTACAGGAGGTAATAGAAAGAGCTAAAAAATTTGGTGTCAAATTCAATAAAGAAAAGTGTTCATTTGGGAAGTCGGAGGTACAATTCTTGGGTCACACTTTTAACAGCAAAGGTATTAGTCCAACAGGCACGAGAATAATCTCTATCAAAAATATACCAAGGCCAAGTGACAAGAAAGACTTAGAACGTTTCCTGGGTATGACTAATTATTTGTCAAGATTTATTCCTAATTATTCACAATTGGCGTCTCCCTTGCGATCTTTACTTAAAAAAGAAGTAATATTTGAGTGGCTAGAAGTTCATGAAAATGCGTTCAATGAACTCAAAAACAGGGTAAGTAGTGCCCCCGTATTGCGGTACTACTCGCCGCACGAGGCGGTGACGTTAAGCGTGGACGCGTCGAGTGAGGGGCTGGGCGCGTGCCTGCTGCAGGGCGGGCGGCCCGTGGCGTACGCGGCGCGCACGCTCACCCCGACAGAAAAGCGCTGGGCGCAAATAGAAAAAGAGATGTTAGCAATTCTTTTTGGCTGTTTAAGGTTCCACCAATTTATTTACGGCCATAATGAGATTTTTGTTGAAAGTGATCACAAACCTCTTGAAACTATATTTAACCCTTAACTGGTATCGTGGGGGCCGCGCGGCCCCTACGCATGACGTTTTCTTTGATTTCTAAGAAGCTACGCATCGTGGGCAGCCAAAATTTTTGGTATTCTCATTTCGGCGCTACTCGCGTCTGGTGCAGGCGTTTCAGCACTGCATCATTCACCAGGACGAAGATATGCATGTGTTGGGGTCCGCGCGGCCCCCACAATACCAGTTACGTTAGTTTTTTTTTTCATGGCAATTTTTATTTGTTTTTGTTTTCTTGCAGTATTGATGGCTTATTAGTGATAAAACAATAGAAGATACCTAGAACGAAGTTTTTCATTCCAAATTAGTGATTAGTAGCATGTCAGAAGAAGGATATAGTGATAATAAAATTATAGGTCATTGTGAAGACCCAATAAACAATATTCGGTCGATAATGAGGATATTGATTCTGATTTTCAAGTTTTTTCTTCAGAGAGTGAAAATGAAGATGTTCTAGGACCTAGTCAATCCAGCTATTATGAAAAAATAAATACAAGTGGTCTGAAAATCCACCAGCACCTGCTAATGTTTGTCAACATAATATTTATGTTTTTATTTTTATAAAATACTTATTATTTTTATTAAACATTACATTAAAACTTTATTTATTATTACGTTCACATTTTTATGGATTAATTAAGATAATAATATTTTTGATTATATTTTTCTGAACGTAGGTTTAATAGATATTTGTAACGTTAAAAAAATATTACGTAAAAAGTTGTTACTATTATGTAATGTCTTGAAGTATATAAGTAAGAAGATTAATTACAATAAAAACTAAATGATTACATAGAAAAAGCCTGATATATATCATTTGGTCTACATCGCCGTGTGGTGACGGCAGAGTAGAATACATTTGTCACCAACCCCTACTCTTCCCGCGGGTGTCGTAAGAGGCGACTTAGGGACTACACAACAAACAGAGAATGGGCAGCAGCGCTCTCTGAAAAACATCAATCTTTTAAACTGCGATCTCCAACCCGCCTGCCAAGCGTGGAGATTATGGCAAATCCCTCCACCATAGTGGAGGAGGCTCATAGTCCAGCAGTGGACTGTAAAGGGCTGTTGATGATGATGATGATGATATATCATTTATGAGCATTTATTCAAGTATATAGGTAAAACATGCTTACTCGAAGCAAATATAGTATGGGGGCCGCGCGGCCCCCACGATACCAGTTACGTATGTCCAATTTACGATACCAGTTAAGGGTTAAGAAACCTTTAAATGAAACACCACCACGGTTACAAAGAATGCTATTGAAGTTGCAAGCTTATAGTTTGCATGTGACATACAAACCAGGTAAGGAAATGCATATAGCGGATGCGTTATCTCGAGCGGCAAGCGGGACCGAGTTAAACAATAGGGATGAGGAGCTAACCGATGACATCACGGTGCACGTTAATGCATTATTTTCAAACTTAGATGCCAGTAGTGAAAAGTTAGAATTAATTAAAAGAGAAACTCAGAAAGATGAGTCGCTAAGTTCAGTGATGAATTATTACTATGAAGGATGGCCAGATAATAAACAACGGGTCAATATTGCAGCGCGGCAGTATTGGGGAGTAAGGCACGAACTACACATTATAAATGGTGTTTTATTTCGCCAGAACCAATTAGTCATACCATGTAGTATGCGCAAGGAAATGCTCCGCCGGATACATGAGGGGCACCTAGGAATAGAAAAGTGCAAGAGGCGCGCGCGCGATGTCATGTGGTGGCCGGGCATGGGCGCAGAGATCGAGGAGTGCGTGCAGCGCTGCGAGGTGTGCCAGCGCCACCGCGCGACACCGCCGCGCGAGCCTCTCGCGCCGCACCCCATACCGCGCCTGCCGTGGGAAGTGCTCGCTGCGGACATATTTGAATTTAAAAGCAAACACTATTTATTAGTAGTCGATTATTATTCGAAATTTGTTGAAGTGATATCGNACTATGGTGTCTGCTAACTGCCCTCTTCTCCGTTTTCAGCTGGAAGCAAAGTTGACGGAAGACATGTTGGACCAGATCCCGCCTCTGATAGACCTGAAGACGTTCCTGTGTCGGCTGTCAGTCGGCGACTACTCCAGCTTGCACAACCGCACTAACGGCGTGAGAGGAGGCCCAGGCTGCACGCTCATTGCGCTGGTTCCGCAGGTTGGATTGATCTCCCTTCTAACTTCAAAGTATAGCTTCAGTAAATATGAGATATCCGATAAGAATTTGAACTAACCGCCACCCCACTCGCCGTAACTATTTCGAATTTACTGTAAAATTGTGGATTCATTTATTAGGAGGATTAGGGCCTATTGTCCCTGATGTGCTGCACCGAGAAGGAATGATTTGTTCGATTTACAATTTTAAGACTAATTTTGCTTACGATAAACGTGTTTTAGAGTCGTCATAGTATTGTTTTTGCATTTCTTTACGGAGCACTTCGGCTTAATTTGAATAAGATCGTGGTTCGCGCGCGTCTTCTTTCACCACAGACTACATACCTAGTGGTGTGCAAGCACGGTGCGAGGGTAGTACGAATTTTCGCAGCGCTGGCAGTTTATCTAGATTAATCTAGAATATCCAATATCGTTGATCCAGCCCCCATTATCTCGTTATCTGCATGTTATCTACTATCTGTATGATTGGCCTATCGCTGCTGCGCGGCATCAGCAACGCGATGTGGTGTTCCATCACACCTCTAATCCATATCTGCATCACACATATGGATAACATTCCTTTACATGCAATTTCGTTATTAATTTTACTACGCAAATTCAATAAAATAGTACTTAAAACGAGGAAAAATATTTTTATTGCTTAGTATATCTCTAATTTTACTACTTAATGGCTTTTGAGATGTTAATATTGATTAATTTTAAGAAAATAAAAACTGATAAGTGAAACAAATATGTAGTTGAGCGACGACGCCAAAAAAGGAACGTTTGATGCACTGTTGTTATCATTTGACATTTCTTATCATTGGATGACAGCTAAATAAATAGCAGTCGCTCGCTTTTTCAATTTGTTTTGCTTTGAAATTAAATAAAACTTTGATTTAGTGTTGTGTATTTTACAAATTTTCTACAATCATTGATAACTTAAGAGGTGTTCGTTCTTTAATTAAATAAAAGTTACGAATTCAAATGATGGAAAGAAACATGAAACGAGAGCGAAATACGAACTTTTCTCGTGAGGAGACCGAAAACCTTATCTCTCTCATAGAAACTTATAAAAATATTATAGAAAATAAGAAAAGTGACGCTGCGACTTGGCAAGAAAAAGAAAAAGCGTGGAAAGCCATTGAATT
Source organism: Ostrinia furnacalis (assembly GCF_004193835.3). Lineage (NCBI taxonomy): Eukaryota > Metazoa > Arthropoda > Insecta > Lepidoptera > Crambidae > Ostrinia > Ostrinia furnacalis. The sequence goes on from NW_021130309.1 coordinate 121,844, forward strand.
TGAGTACAACAGCTGCGGTGTCGGCGTCTATAGAGATGCCAGGCATCTTAAATTAAAATATGAAGCTATCAAAAGAGACACCAGAAAGAAAGCGAACCACATTGCACAGCAAAATGAGAATGGTAGTTCTATAAATAAAGTACCCCCTTTAACACCAGCCGAGCAAAAAGTAAAACGTATGCTTTCTTTGTCCATTGAAGATAGCGAAAGTTGTAGTAATTCAGATCAAAATATGGGTAAGTAAATGTGTGTTAATAATAAACAACTTTTATTACAAACTTACAGCATTATATTTTATTATTTAACAATTAATTTTAGTTTCAGAAAAACCCCAAGAAAAGAGGCCTTTTGATAAATTAGTGGAAGCAAAACTAGAAGTAGTAGAGTTGCGGAAAAAAATAATTGAGGAGGAACTACAAGAAAAGTTATTAAAAAAACAGATGCTGAAAGATGAAATGACTTATAAAAAAGAGCTGTTTGAATTGGAAAAAGAAGAAAGGCTTTTAAAAATTGCAATTTTAAAAAGTGAGCTGGAAAGTAAAAATAAGTTATAACTAAATAGGTACATAATAGTTATTATAATAAATGTTTTTTATTTAAAAGACATATTTTTTATTAAATACTGTTCTATTTTAATGTAAAAAAAAATAATTTTCATTTTGTAACTCTTACAAATTCACTCTCCGTTCTACAGAAATAAAGGATCTTTTATAATTTAGATTTTTCTGTAATTTTAAGAGTGCCTAAGCATTTCGATAATAAAATAAAATTACAAGTAAAGCCTGGTCCGTGAGCACGTAGAATCCCGTCCAATGACCCATGTATTGCTGTCGCGACTGTGCGACGCGCGCCCGCAACATAATTACGTGCGAGCGACAAGGATGGGCAGCTTGGGGTCATTGGACGGGATTCTACTTGCTCACGGACCAGGCTTTAGAAGTAATCAATGACTATAATCATAACTGCAGCTTTTTTAGAAATAACTGTTTTGAAAGAAATAAAATAACAGCCATTATTTAAGTTTGGTTGATAATTATGCTGTATCTCTTACAGTACCAGACACTAGTGTGTAGAATTTGAATGCTAAGAAAAAACTCAGTTTTTATCTGTAATTCTTATCCGATGTACTTTGGTTTGTCCATAGATCAAAGATGAGTATCTAAAACAAGTCCACAAACGCACGAAGCAGCTTGCCAAGCTGCACATCGAACGATTCTTTCTGAATGGCTCCGAGGAGTCCCGCGACGTGGCCAAGAAACTCGTGGAGTCCTACACCAGTGATGCGGCGTTGGCTCTGGACAGCGGCGGAGCTAAGTGTGCTAAGTGCGGCGACAAGGCTAGCAAGAAATGCTCTAGGTGTAAGAGCGAGTGGTACTGTGGCAGGTGAGTGTAGAAGCTAGAGAATAATTATCATGATGCAATGAATGATGAAGGTTTGCCATGAGCAGATGTATTTGATCCGTCAGGGTCATCAGGGTTCCATTTCAGTGTGCTGGATGCATGGACCTAGCTGGAAGTAAAACTTAGGGCCTGAGCACACCACTATGCGCGCTATGCCATTTTGGTCAAAAACGCCCTTTTGGTCTATTTATTTCGCGATTATAGTTATAACAAAATGCTTACCTACTCATGTTTTAATTTTCAGGGAATGCCAAGTGCAGCAATGGCCGAAACACAAAGATATCTGCGATCAGTTCGCCAACCTAGCTGTTTAAGTTTTTTTACTAAGACGAGAGAAATAAGGCTGTCGTATCCCTATACTTTTCTGTAGTTTCCTCTTATTTTAGCAATATAGTAATTATATAGTTTTATTTATGTATGTATACTAAGGGCTATAGTTGTGTACTTTTCGAAAAAAATGTTACCTAAGGTTGAAACAACACAAACACAAGCCCATGATTGTGTTATTGAAAGTAACTTGGATAGTAATAAAAAGAAATTCAATTTTTTTGGATTTTTATTTTTAAAACTTAGCGACTACACCTAGGAATTAGCTCGACGACTTGAGGTAGTCTTTGAGCACGTCCAACGCTGGTGTCTCTTCACCGAAGTCCTGGAAACAAAATCATTCATTGCTTGAATAAGCCAGATATCGAAAATCCTAGACACTTATTTATTTACTAACATAGCTTTTATTGTCCCTAGAAATATCGATCAATTTTCAGGGTAAATTTTCATGAGTCTTGCAAGAAATGTTTGAGTGATAGGAAGGTAGCCTGTGCAAGTAACACGACACCATAGGGTCATTCAGTTGATATAGCGCCGATTAAATGTACACTAACAACTTATAAAAACTGCTAGTGTTCGTGCTAAGCGCATAGCAAAACGAATTGCTAACTTCATTCAGTAGTACATTCCCCGTAGATACAAAGAAATGTACATTATTTTCCGTTAGTCCATTTGAAGATTCCAGTAGCATTATCTACCACTTGCGGATATCGCAACTCCTTTCGCGACGTTCCGTCCGTCAGTAAAAGACAATGTGGGGGGCAATAGACGGCATTATTTCATCAAGTACAAGCCTTTAGAGAGATGCCACACGGGCGTTGACGTTGCAGCAACCTACATTAGATTTATGAACTTCGAAATAGCGCGAACATAGGAGGAATTCGACAGTCAGGTGGCACACTAACCTGAAGCCAACTCGTGACTACTAGAATTACTATAAAACTGGGTATTATAATCTAGCTTTCCCCATATTGCTCACTGGTTCTAAAGCTAAACCGCTAAACAGAATATTTTATTATAAACTAGCGGCCGCCCGCGACTTCGTACGCGTGGACCCCGTTTTACCCTTAGAGGTGAAGTTTCGAGTTTTTTAGGCTTTACCCGGTAATTATTTAAACTTTTCTCGCTGTAAAAACCATCCTTGGACTTCAACAAACATTTAAAAAAAAGAATTAGTAAAATTGGTCCAGGCGTTGTTGAGTTATGCGCTTACCAACACATTTTGCGATTCATTTTTATATTATAGATACCAGACTTACTTTGATCACCACGCACGAGCAGCCGACAATCTTTCTGGCTTTGCCGTCCTTGTCGATCTTGCAGAGACCGGCCCATTCGCCCAACTTCTTGTTGTTGTCAACCTGAAATAGTTCAAACGTTGATATTTAAATGATCGACCCATATTTAATTAGTCTTCAATAAATAATCATTAAATTGAATAATTATAATTAGTGTAACATTAGAACCGTTTTAGCAATGACTTCCATCGTCAAATTATCATCAATCCCAAAAAGAACATGTATGGTAGAAAATATTAATAAATGTATGGGTGCTAGGAAAGTTGACTCTGCATGGTGCAGGTCACCATAGGGGCACACAATTCACTCTGCGCTCCTTGTGCCAACCAAAGCATGGGCTGTAGTGGCTCGTGCGGAGCGCTGGATTGTCTTTAGAAAGAATTATTTTAATACAGTAGAATCTCAATTATCTGGACACATTTTTTACAGCTCTAATTACCGATTTAGGGTCTGGACCCATCAATACTGCATGGCGCCTTGGTTCATTGTTAAAAATGAATTCACCCAAAATGGTCTAAATGATGTATGTAGAACTTTTTCTACAGTAAAAAAGTTTAGTTTGATTTCACTTTGAAATCGATTATCCGGATTTTCGATTATTCGGAATACCCCTGGTTTTTTTTATCCGGATAATCGGGATTCTACTGTATAAATAATCATTGATATATTCCAGCATGAACAAAACATTAAATAGTTACCTTGACGAGAGGAATCTGATGTTCGTTGCAGAGGGCCTGAACTAGCTTCTTGTAGGAGGCTTCATCACAGTTCTCGGCGAGGACACACAGCATAGCTTGCCTCCTGTCAAATCATTAGGTTTCTGTTAAGACTGGCCTGGCAGAACTTGTTTAGATATAAAATAGGTCCACTTTTCAGAGGTGTAATTTATGTATAGGAGATCAAAGGAAACTAAAATAATAATTAAACCACTTTGATCACCCAGGACATCTTATCTGTGGGTGTTCAAAGGACACCAAATTGTCACTTGGAGTCCACTTTGATCATCCAGGCGATCAAATATAAATAGATAATGGGATAAATAGACCATATATAAATAGATAATGGGATAGAGGTATCTTAGCTTTAGTTTCAATTATCATATCTATGATTCGTTGGTCAATCAAAAAGGATTGATTCAAGTGCTCAAATGAAACATCTTTTCCCAATAAATGTTTAAATATTCCAAAAAAAAAAACCTTTCCATGCAAATTGTCATCAGCAATCAGTCATTTAGTATGAGGATGTCTATTTTTTGCGAGATTAATATCCAAATTAATATGTTGGAAAATAAGATGTACTTGAGTAGTAGAATCAACCTTCTTTGTTTGAGCACCAAATAATCACCTGTGTATAGCCGAAGCTTCTTTATAAAGGCTAAGAGATTCTTTTATACAATATTGGTATTGTAGCACACTTGGGAGGCCACAAAGTTGTTGAACAAGCACTGTGGTACTATGTATGTGCATTTGTTATTGGCAACAGAGTGTATCCAGCGTAACTTGAATATTACAGTAGATATTTCCACATAGCATATGACTAGAACAGCCACACACTGTGTGAATGTTTGTGAGGAACTTTGTTGCCTAATTTGATAAACATTACAGAAAAATATTTCACAAATTCAAGGGTATAGATTCAAGCTTATGATGCAATCAATATATTTAGACCAATTAAAGGCTTCATTTATCCTAAGTTTTATTTGGTGAGTTCAGAAAGCACCCATTGAAAGTCTCCTTTGTTGAAATTTGACTTTCACAGGCTTTCTTACAGTTATGCATTACTTTGTTTTACACAAGTTTACAAATGTTAAAAAACTAGAAGATAAATAATACAAAAAGAAAGTTTTTAATTACACCTATTGTATCACTAAGTGCACAATTTCATACTTTTGAAAAAACCCACAAAATCAGCTGTTCAAACTCAAGTTTCAAGGGAATTATTGCTCTTGAATCAAAATATACCACGTACTACTAATTAGCAGCATGTGTTGAAGCTATACTATGTGCATTTCACATGTAAACAAAGATGTACATACTTGTCAAGGGCCTTGGCGGCTTCGTGGAGACCATGGACGAGTCCACCGTGGATGAGGGCGGTCTTCAGAACCTCTTGGAGGGCTGTGTTCACGTCCATAGCACCTCCGCTCAAGACGGGGTTCACGGGCACTTCACTGTAGGAAAAGTACACATAAATAAGAGAATATATTCACTAAAGCTGTAAAAATAACGTTGAGGAGGCATATAGGAGCCACAGTTAGCATGGTGACAGTAAAACAGGCTCAATAAAAGCATGAAGACAGCTAACCTCTAAACATTCTGAGGTTATGTTGATAACATGTTTACATCAATGTTCTTGGACAATTTATAAATAAATTACTGGTTTAAAACTAACTTAGAGAACATAGAAGAGTAATTCAGAACAAATTTATAGACAAAGGGAAAGAGATACACCGAAAAATAACAATACTTACACTTCAATATCAGCCATGATTTATAACTGTTTGCCGACCTGAAATACGGATTAAAGTAGATTGAATATAACTTCCACATTTTATAAAGAATAACACAATCACAATATCCCGAAAGATTATTTAAATATCTCAAGATAGCGAAAATTTGATCACGAAACGTTTGACACTTTACCTTGCGCACCGGAAAAAGACTAGTGATGTGGTGAATGAAGTGCTTGATATGTCAAAATGAGATTGAATAATCGAAAATCGATTCTAATATTTCAATAGTTTTAAAACAATAAAAACATTGAAAATCTAAAAAATAGTCTTATTTCAAATAAAATACAATTTTAAAAATTTAAATGCCACGCACATTTATAACGAAAACTCTTTGTTTTTTTTGTTTATTTCATTATGAGTAATGATTTTTTTTTTAAATGAATTTCTAAACCTACTGAAACCGCAGCGCTGCAACACTAGTGATTTACATTACACGTTCCAATTTACACACAGTATAAAATTAACTAGTGTCATAGAGTAGAGTTTAGTGATTGTTTGCCTCTCGCGCCGCACCCCATACCGCGCCTGCCGTGGGAAGTGCTCGCTGCGGACATATTTGAATTTAAAAGCAAACACTATTTATTAGTAGTCGATTATTATTCGAAATTTGTTGAGGTGATATCGTTAGTGAACATGAAAAGTGACACGGTGATTAACAAAATGAAATGTATCTTTTCTAGATTTGGTATTCCTCGGAAACTTGTTACAGATAATGGCACGCAGTTTACGTCGTTTGAATTTCGTGAATTTACAAAGAAATGGGAATTTGAACATGTCACTAGTTCGCCTCTGTATCCTCGTTCTAACGGGCTAGCAGAGAGAAATGTTCAAACCGTAAAGCGTTTACTTAAAAAAGCTACAGAAGATAAAACTGAATGGACTTTAGCTTTGCTCAATTTTCGAAATACTCCAGTTACGGGTGAAAAATATTCACCCGCACAGTTGTTAATGGGTAGGTCACTCAATACTAGATTGCCAGTCTCACCTAAAAACTTAATTCCAGAAAAAATTGACTCAAAAACATTAAGAAAGGACAGACAGATAAGAATAATTAACATGAAAAAGCATTATGATAAGGGCACAAAAGTAGCTAGGGATTTATCTAAAAATGACACAGTGTATATGAGGGAGGAAAGTGTGTGGAAAAAAGGAAGCATTATAGGAAAGGCTGCTAATAGGTCATATTGGGTGAAAGTGGACAACGGTGGTACATACCGTAGAAATAGTTCATATATAAGAAAAGCAGTTCATAAAGACAAACCAGGTCGCTATGACTACCTAGATAGCATTCCCACAAACAATCTGCATCACCAGACTAGTGATGTGGCTCCTGCGATAACGGGGACTGCGCAGACTTCCACAACGGAAGAGAGTGGATTGGTGGAAGCTGCTCAGCCGCCTTATCGTAGAACTAGGACTGGTAGAATTGTTCATCCACCTCAAAGATATGGGTTTGAATAGAAATATTTAAACAAATAAAATATTCTTAAATGTAACAAACCGTAGTAGTAAAAACGTTTATTGTTAATTATTACTTCTCTACGTAAGATGTGTCTTATACTTTTAAGTATTAAATAAGTTTACTTCTCAAAGCAAACAGTATTATTAAAAATGTTTATTATTAAGTATTACTTCTCTACGTAAGATGTGTCTTATACTTATATGTATTAAATAAGTTACTTCTCAAAAACTTATTAAAAGAAGAGAGATGTCATAGAGTAGAGTTTAGTGATTGATTATCTGTGGCATAGACAATAAACGTCAGTTGCATCGTCATGGCTGTTTTATTAACATCAATCCCAATTACTCCTAAATATTACAGGCGGGGACTTTTGCTATGTTCACCTCCTAACTAGTCTAAATAAAGTCCCGAGGTCAGAAATTGTGTTCCACGGTTTTCCATCTATAATGCTTTATTGACTGGACTAATTGTTATGACATTAATTAATTAATGCCGTCTGGGACTCAATCGGTTAAACGAACTTCCAAGTGAACTTCAATCATAATTATAAAATATGAATAGCTTCATTCGAAGATATTATTTACCAGGTAGTAACTTAAAGGAACTACCTACCTGGTAAATAATATCTGAAGAATGAAGCTGTAAAATATAATTAGCTGTTTGGTTATACAGGGTGGAAACGACAAGTAATCTCCCTTGATTATTAAAACATCCCTTTATTAACTAAAAACTGGTGTACCTACTGATCCTGAAAGTGCTTCAGTAGTTTTTTTTTTTTTAACAAAATTCACCAAAAGCCTTTTTTAAAGCTGATAAAATATGCGATCATTACAAATAAACCAAATTTTTCAAGAATAACAAAAAAAAACATTGTTTTTGACAAAAAAATCTTCAAAAAATGACACTAAACATTTTATTTTGTGATTTATACCTACCTATCTACTTCGTAGCCACTAAAGCAATCGCTATGAAATCTCTAAAAGTGATGTTTGGCTGAAAAAAAAATCCTTTTTCGTTGTGTGAATGAGACAGAAAGTGGTCAATTTCGACTATCCAAGTCTCGACTGATCTTGATTAAGACTATGAGACTTGTTCGTGCTTGTTCTATGACATGGTTCCGAAAAATAAAAATAAACCTAGTAAGTAAGTGACTTCCGTCTCATTCCATACCAACGAAAAAGGAAAATATTTTTTTCCAGCCAAACTGTCAGTTTTAGATCAATAGGTTTTTTTGAAATAGAAATTGTGAATAAAATTACTATCTCTATATAGCCTGACCAGGAACATAAAAACCCTGGCACAGAGGCGCTTCAATTGCATTTGATAGTGCAACACTGAGTACAGTCGTACATGTGTTAAATTAATAGGCTAAATTTATGTATCAGGATCCAGGATTACGGGCTAATTTGATATTTTCATAAATTAACGAAAAATATTATTAAAGATAACCTGGTTTAAAAAACCATCAATCGAGCTAGTAGGATTTATTTTATTATTCATCAATAATCAAATTCAGAACATGAATATTCAACTGCAATGTCTGCTCATGAACGCTTCAAACTCGGTACTTCTTTCCCAATTCCATAAAATTCAAAACTTAGAAAGTGACAAAAAANTACCTATGACCGTGTATTTTTGATCGGTGTCAAATCGGAGTTTTTGGTGCGGGGTACGCGGGTGTTGCTCGCGGCGTGAAGGTCAAACGCCCAAGGTCATTGAGGACTCTAATCGCCTTAAACGATAGGGATGAGGAGCTAACCGATGACATTACGGTGCACGTTAATGCATTATTTTCAAACTTAGATGCCAGTAGTGAAAAGTTAGAATTAATTAAAAGAGAAACTCAGAAAGATGAGTCGCTAAGTTCAGTGATGAAGTATTACTATGAAGGATGGCCAGATAATAAACAACGGGTCAATATTGCAGCGCGGCAGTATTGGGGAGTAAGGCACGAACTACACATTATAAATGGTATTTTATTTCGCCAGAACCAATTAGTCATACCATGTAGTATGCGCAAGGAAATGCTCCGCCGGATACATGAGGGGCACCTAGGAATAGAAAAGTGCAAGAGGCGCGCGCGCGATGTCATGTGGTGGCCGGGCATGGGCGCAGAGATCGAGGAGTGCGTGCAGCGCTGCGAGGTGTGCCAGCGCCACCGCGCGACACCGCCGCGCGAGCCTCTCGCGCCGCACCCCATACCGCGCCTGCCGTGGGAAGTGCTCGCTGCGGACATATTTGAATTTAAAAGCAAACACTATTTATTAGTAGTCGATTATTATTCGAAATTTGTTGAGGTGATATCGTTAGTGAACATGAAAAGTGACACGGTGATTAACAAAATGAAATGTATCTTTTCTAGATTTGGTATTCCTCGGAAACTTGTTACAGATAATGGCACGCAGTTTACGTCGTTTGAATTTCGTGAATTTACAAAGAAATGGGAATTTGAACATGTCACTAGTTCGCCTCTGTATCCTCGTTCTAACGGGCTAGCAGAGAGAAATGTTCAAACCGTAAAGCGTTTACTTAAAAAAGCTACAGAAGATAAAACTGAATGGACTTTAGCTTTGCTCAATTTTCGAAATACTCCAGTTACGGGTGAAAAATATTCACCCGCACAGTTGTTAATGGGTAGGTCACTCAATACTAGATTGCCAGTCTCACCTAAAAACTTAATTCCAGAAAAAATTGACTCAAAAACATTAAGAAAGGACAGACAGATAAGAATAATTAACATGAAAAAGCAGTATGATAAGGGCACAAAAGTAGCTAGGGATTTATCTAAAAATGACACAGTGTATATGAGGGAGGAAAGTGTGTGGAAAAAAGGAAGCATTATAGGAAAGGCTGCTAATAGGTCATATTGGGTGAAAGTGGACAACGGTGGTACATACCGTAGAAATAGTTCATATATAAGAAAAGCAGTTCATAAAGACAAACCAGGTCGCTATGACTACCTAGATAGCATTCCCACAAACAATCTGCATCACCAGACTAGTGATGTGGCTCCTGCGATAACGGGGACTGCGCAGACTTCCACAACGGAAGAGAGTGGATTGGTGGAAGCTGCTCAGCCGCCTTATCGTAGAACTAGGACTGGTAGAATTGTTCATCCACCTCAAAGATATGGGTTTGAATAGAAATATTTAAACAAATAAAATATTCTCAAATGTAACAAACCGTAGTAGTAAAAACGTTTATTGTTAATTATTACTTCTCTACGTAAGATGTGTCTTATACTTTTAAGTATTAAATAAGTTTACTTCTCAAAGCAAACAGTATTATCAAAAATGTTTATTATTAAGTATTACTTCTCTACGTAAGATGTGTCTTATACTTATAAGTATTAAATAAGTTACTTCTCAAAAACTTATTAAAAGAAGAGAGATGTCATAGAGTAGAGTTTAGTGATTGATTATCTGTGGCATAGACAATAAACGTCAGTTGCATCGTCATGGCTGTTTTATTAGCATCAATCCCAATTGGATGCTCCAATTCTATAAATCACTAAGTCCATTTTTCCACTTTTGAGAAATGGCGTATTGAATTATTAATTTTAATACTGAAACTAAACTAATGGAAATTAAAATGAAATAAAAATGTATGTTTTACTTTTATAAAAGTTCTTTAATTTCTAGGAACAAAATCAACAATATCTTAAATAGTTCCGATAAACCTTACTCTTTAAATCGTTGGACTTATTTTAAATGAACGGACTAAGGGATATTTAATCAATAGTTTATGGACTTAGTTATTTTAATTTTGTACTCTTTTATATCACATAATATGTATTCATAAAATTTTCATAACTTAGGTTCACATTTTTACTTACTTATCAATATTACTTACATATACAGGGTGACTGGAACTGAACCCGCCATAGCTAATAGGCGTATAGAGGAGGTCATTAATTTGCTAATTATTGAACCTTACTTTCTATGGCTAAAGTTTTATAGTTTAGGAGATATTTGGGAGCTCGCACGGAGTTAGTGGTGGGTGATGGAGGAAATACGACTTCTGAATGGTACACTAGGAACATTTTAGAAGAACATGATGTGCCATTTACTCCATTTATTGTGGACTCCTTTAGTTTAATTCACGATAATGTTCGTTTTCACAGTGCTCGCTCAGTACAGGCACATCTAAACCATTTGGATATACCCATGATGCAGTGGCTGGCAAGATCCCTAGACAAGAATCCTATAGAGCATGTCTTGGACTTTCTTAAAAGATGTGTTAAACTCAGAATACCACCGGTGGTGTTGAGAAACGCGTTACTAGAGGAATGGCAGACATTGCCCCAAAATACCCTTCATAACATTAACTGCAGCATGCTCAGATGAATGGAAACCATCATCAGAGCAAGAGGGGGAAATACCCATCATTAATTAATTCATTTGGTTAGTGATAAGCTACCCTAATTTTTAATCTGGCCACAATTTCTAATTTTTGTTCAAAACTGAAAAATTGAAATTTCGTTTCGATGATTTTTTATTAAATAAAAACGACTAAATATTTAAAAAATCTATGTTATTTTATTTTATTTTAATTATCTCTTTATTTTGTATAATAAATATTTCATAGATCAGTAGTAATTTTCCTTATTTTCATTCTTTTTTTTGCGTTCCGCTAAATCTGCCGGTGTGTGTACATTAACACATCGTGAACCGGCTATAAAACCTATTTTCGATCCATAGTGCGACATGATCGCCATGGTGTACGCACGCAGGCTGCACGCGTAGGTTTGGCCCTCAGATCATAGAAAGAGAATATGATCTGAGGTTTGGCCTAACCATGGGCTAGGGTTGTCAGGTGTCCGGCTTTAGTCCGGACATGTTTAGCTTTTTAGGGACTTGTCGTCCGGCAAAAAATGGGGTCTCTTTTTAAGTATAATACCTGTGTTAGGAGGCCCGCTCTTTCTTAAAGTTACAAAGATACATAATTATTAAACAAACCACAAAAACTCACAAGTACGAGTACGTGTTACTAGTACTAGAATAACGCTAGATATCATTATAGTTTTGGTTACATTCAATAGTTTTTATAAACAAACAGCTATTTCATAATAAGGTATTTTTCAAAAGTAAGGCTATGTGATGTGTTGTGTGTAGTAATAAGTATTTACTGAGGTGTGTCCATCCATACCAGTTATTTTATTGAGTTCTTTCGTTGTCTCTAGGAACGAACTACACATTGTTCTGCTGCTTGCCTCCTGGTACGTGTCGGAAGTAGCCGTAACCAGCCAATTCAGATGGGTGGACCGTGCCGACCGAAATGGACAACCCATAGATATGGATATATTTTACGACAGAGTTGTTTTAATATTTGGTCTTAATCACCTTTTACATCCAAGAAACCGGTATTACGAAAATCGTTACACTCAAGGCGTGTTTATAACTAAACAACACGTTTTGACAACATATAACCCATACAGACATGAATTAACCAAACACGAGTACTTTACGTTTTTAAATGCTTTACGGGTACGCGCTTTACATAGGCGTAAACGGGTGACACAAGCTGAATGCCATTATCATACTTACTTTTTTCCAGTAGACTGGTTTCATCAAATCATACCGATGCCTAACGCCACGTCACCCAGCGAACTGTGGCATGGTTTACAAAAACAACTCAGCCCACTACACGATTTGATGATTTTAAAAATAAAAGGAGAGCCAGTGTCATTTTTGAACCCCACTCCAGGCCGTTACACATTCAGACAGTACGGGGTGGGCTATCGGGCCAGCTACCGAGTAGCCGGGCCCATGCTGACGGCCATAGCGTTTGAGGAAGATTTATTGGATCAACCTTTAAAGCTCACTTATTTATATAATACACAAGTACCAGGGAGGCACACCCACATGAAGTCAAAGGCATTTTATGAGGACGAAAATGTGATTGAAGATTGCGAAGAGTACATGCCTCGGTACTGGGGCTACTTCATTTGTATCAGAAACGTTGACAATTTCAAACATCTGAGATCAAGCGCACTTTTATTTTACAACAACACGTTGTATGGTGTCAGCAGCTTTGTTCTGAAGAAAGGCAACGACAGTATACTGGTCTTCACTGATGTAAGGCCTTATAGCGACTTAATATTAGATATCTGCAGAAGTCCTCACTTCCGTCCTTATTAATGTCATTCTCAACCAGTCGTCATTAGATTAAGTAGGTAGCTAAACACTATGTTGGTATAATCATTCAAGTGTAGACGACGGATCGAATTGTAATAAATAAGTAAAAAATGTTATGTTAAGTGTGTTTTATTGATCATTCTCTTGAGGGTAGTTTGAGGGGAGGCGGTGCGCTCTTATGCGGGTAGTGCACGCCGCCGCCGCGCTCGAGTGTGTTCGGGGCGTCGTCGGAGCGCGGGTAGGGGTGGTGGGGGGGCGCGCCCATCCACTGCGGGTACCAGTACAGACCCTGCGAACGGACAATGGACGTGACGTAATGGATAATGATCATGACGTCAGCAGTTGGCGCCAACAACAGGTCCTGTCGATGATTATTTTTCAAAACCGTGCAGCCAAAGTGCTGCTTTTAGGCTTCTCAATTCACCTCTTTCCTCTATGAATGGTGATTAAAGGAACAGCTTAGAATATTGTTTTGTTAGAAACTATTAAAATTATGATGAGTTTACCTGCCTAGTTCGCACTTATTACGTGTCATGTAAGTTATAAATTACTATAATTGATTGAAAAAGAGGCTGACAAAGATGACTTAAGTTTCTTCCGCCACTTCTCAACACCAGCCCATATGTTGTCCCGAAGTGGTGGTCAGGGCAAGCTATATTTGGGACGTGTATAAGTGCCCTGGAAAGGGCTTATGTACTGAATAAACTATGTATTTGAATTATACGGCGAGGTTCGAACCTTGTTCCCCGACCCTTGGCACGTATACCGGTATTCGTTCACAGTCAGTGGGTCGAGGTAGCTGATCCCTGCAATGGAGCCATAGTTCGGTGGGAACATGAACCAGCACCCGTCCAAGGAATCTGGAATAGAAAATAAGTGGATCTGGAATAGAAAACAAGTGAATCTTGAATAGAAAACACTAAACTAAACTTCTATGATCTGAGGACTGAACCCACGTTCCCCGAATCACGAGTCGGCCAGTCATACCCTTCACCGTTCGGCTATCGTGGCTGGGATGGGATCATTCACACAAATGCAAAGCTCAGTTTACGCCTCGAAAACTGTAATGTATCAGCAGTTCAGACAGAAATACACTGTAAAATAATAACTTACACGTAATATTGCCTCCATCAATACTCCCAGACTCGGTGGTCGGCCGGTAGGCTTCGGTGGTTTGTTCAAAGAAAGGCGGTATCGGAGACAAGCCCGTGCCAGGATCACCAGGTATTATAAATGGACCTTGCGAAAAAAATAAGCTATAATTTATTTTTTAAATCAATCACACAATGAAATCATGAAAAAATCGAATTGTCTAAGGCAGGAATCTAATCCACGGCCTTTTGCTTGCCGGGTGACTGCTCTCATCAATTTGAGCTACTTAAATGTGGGTCTGATTCCCGCCTGCCTTACGCAATTCGATTTTTTCACGTTATTAAAAATGTTGTCCGAGATGCGACTCGTAACGCTAAAAAAATTTAATAACTAATATCTAGGGCCCATTTTCTACAAAAGCGGATACAAAAGATTGCATGCTCATAAAATGCTTAATATTAGCAATGTTTCGACACACAGAGTTTTATACATTTTTCGCTTAACGTTTTGGCCGTGTTCCTACACACACAACTACAATTTTAAATAAGCAAAGCGAAAGTTAAAGAAAAATAAAAATATCCTAGTAAGTGCCTTCTTGTGATGCGGATTTAGCATTTCATTAGTGCCGAAATCCGCATCACAGGAAAAAGGCACATAGATAGGGTTGCCAGGTCCAAAAACACAAAAGCCGGACTCTGTGCTTCATTTGGCCGGACATTTTACCCTAAATGTCGGACATTTTTGCAATTAGTGTCATATAAATAATATCCCATCAAAAACAATACTTGTCAAAAAAACCGGACAGGCCGGACAAGCCAATATTTGGCCGGACAAGACCGTAAAAGGCCAAACATGTCCGGCTAAACCGGACACCTGGCAACCCTACACATAGGGGAGGCCTTTGCCCAGCAGTCTTTGAAACAACAAGGCGGTTTTGCCATTAAATTCCACGTAATCATACCTCCGTAGAAATTGGTGTTGTTCCACTCGCAGACATGGTGGTCACACGTGAGCGGGGAGTAAGGTTCCTTCGTATAGTAAGTGTGGCCGTTGGGCAACAACTGCCAAACAAAAACAACTCAAAAGTAAGCCCATAACGAAGTGGTGAGGAAAATTAAACAAGCAATTTCGATTAAAAAATAATAAATAAATCTTTGGACAATTACACACAGCGCCAGCTAGCTCCAAAGTAAGCAACTTATATGCTTGTATTATGGGTGCTAAGTAGCTCAACGGATTATAATACTTATACTTTTTTTTAAATACATACATATTATACAGAGTAACACCACATAGAAATTAAAATTCATCATTTAAATGTCTGCCCGGCCGAGAATCGAACCCGGGACCTCTCGGCACTACACCAAACGGCCGACGATTATTATCATACAAATTAGAGGCCGACCAAACTAAGCCTAGGCGCAGACCACCAACTTTTAGTTGGCTGATAGTTGGGCCCGATTTTAATTTGTATGAAGAATCGACCGTTACCAAATCGGTGAAGTGTGTGCACTTTCCTACATCTCCATACTGATTACCAGCCCGATCCAACTATGGGCCAACAAAAAATTGGTGGTCTGCGCCTAGGCTAAAAGTCTGTCATGGATCGAAGCGTTCACGGCATCTTCCAAAAATGCGAATTCCATCTTCTTAAAAATGGCCCTACAAAATTGATGGTGAAAAAGCTTCGGGAATGGCTGACTACTGTTTGTTTCTACAGTGTTCGGGAATTCCTTACCCGTAAATTTGCATGTTAATATATTTTAACAGAATAGAGTCCTTAATACATGTAACATCAACAATAACCTGTACTTACCTATTCTTGCAAATAAATATCTTTATCTTTATCCACTATCTCTATTGGCAGTCTGTCTGGTATGTCTGGCCACCCATCACAGCCACCGGTGGCTATCGCGCGCTACCGCCATATTTCGAGTGTCAGAAGCGAGCGACAGCCACCGGTGTCTTTTATAACCCGCTCGTTGCTAAGCAGCCTGAAACTAAATGTTATATATTTAGAGACTTACCAGAAGATAGTCGTGGTGTCTGAACCTTATGCCTTGGATGTTAAAGTCCAGAATGAAGGAGCCCGAGGTGATGATGCAGGATGCGGCCGTCAGCGGTGGAAGCTTGTACATTTCAGTGCCGCACTTGACTATGGCCTTGGGCAGCGTGGACACGTCACGAATATGCTGAAGATTCTTCTTGAAAGGGAATCTGAGAGTAATACGTTAATTCCTCCAAAAGTAAATAATTTTTTTAAAAAACAAAATCCCAACTGCGTAAAAAGGAACTAAAAAGATAAAAACAAGAGGACTTAGTGTTCACAAATTGCAGTCGGAGGCATCAATGACTAATTCTTTTGTTGGTGATTTTGATACCTCCGACTGCATTTGTGAACACTAAGGTGTCTTGTTTTTATTTTATTTTATTCTTTTTAGTTAAGTACCATTCATTTTTGTAAGCTACTTAAAAACCCTTTATTTTCATACCCCACTCGATAGCTTTCAGAAAAAAAAATTTTTTTGACGACATTATGGCGTCTAAAATCCGTCATTCTGATTTCTTCAAAATATAGCCAGTGTGACGAATCTAACGACACCTCTCACGCTAAAATCGGTCATGCCGTTTAGGCTGTAGGCGCACGGCCAAAGAAATATAACAACATACATACATACACTCGAAAAACATAACCCTCCTTCTGGCGCAGTCGGGTAAAAATTGGAACCCACTGCGTTCAAGCGATTCTTAACGCCGCTATGTCATCGTTTATCGACATATTTAACAACATTGGTGACCACTCGATTACAATTAGCAACTTTTCATAACATTCCTTCAAACAATGCTAATAGAATGCATAAATAAACAATTAACAATATAAAATGGGTTGCATATTTATTACAAATTCAATAAGACTTTGTATTGCCGTTTATTTAGAAGTATGTTATTTTCGCTATTAGTTTTCTTGCTTTTGCCTGCGCTCGTCGTCACTTATAACACACCAAAAAAAACAGAAACGAAAAAAGTAAACGCCACAAAGCCGAAATGTGAAGAGGTCAAATATACTGACGGCTACGACAGTTTGGACTCATTTTTCAACGACAGAATTGCGATGATCGTCGATCCCAAAGGCCGCTTCCGAACCCCCGGCATATTTATCGATTTCCACTTGATTCTGACGTCCTACATACCATTTAGAGAGCTCAGACTTGCCAATACCCCTTTGAACAGTTTCAAAGTTTGCATATTCAAGGGAAGAGACGGCTACGGTTATTTCTATGCGAGTACACACAGAATGATTTGTGCAAGGCAAATTATACCTTACCCGGAAGAAGAGCTATTGAAGTGGAAGCATTCTCACGGTCACAATATGTCCATTCGTCCGCGGCATGACCTCATGATAGTAAGGACGAATCCAAGAGAGTATGCCATTAGAAGTGGGTTTAGCTGGATTTATTGGGATTACATAGGATTCAAATTTCCGAGTCCAGTTCATGTTGCGAAGCAGCATTACATGTTGAAGGATAATTATTTGACAATTGCGTCGTTAGGATTTACTAGCTACGACCTTATGAGGGACAGTGATACGCTGCTATCCCGTTCGTATTTTGCCGAGTACGCGGTGACGGACTGCGACGAATGGCTACCACGCTGGTGGGGGCACTACATATGCCTCAACAATTTGGATAATCTCAAGGGAGTTGGTTCCGGGGCGTTTTTGGTCCACCAAAATACATTGTATGGGATTGGAAGCTTCATGCTGACGAAAGGGAACTACAGTATCCTTGTATTTACAGATGTGCGCAAGTACTACAGAATGCTTGGGACTGCATGCCATGAGTTTGAAGCTACTAATATCAAACGCACACAGGCTTACGATAGAGACGACTTCTTTTATTACAGTCACCACAAACGCATAAAGCCTTTTTATCAATTGTTTTCATACGCATAACACGTTCAATATTTGAATCAAATAAAAAGGTTTAGTTTTCAAATAAATAGGTATGTTAAAAATGTGAAGTGATAAGACCGCCTAAATTGTGCCTCCTCTTTTTGTATAATGTTATTTTCTTGTTTTGTGTGGTGTACCTACAATAAAGTGTGAATCTTGGTTTGTTATTCAAAGTTTGTTGGCATGAACACAACTTCACCCCAGATCATCATCATATCAGTATGTATCATCCAGCCGGTGCCAGCTATGTTATTTAGGTCATCGGTCCATCGAGCAATTGCGCCTGTCTACCATTCTACTCTAATTTTGCGAAGAAACCGTTTCTCGTCGGATCTCCAACAGATATGGCACCCACTATCATGCGACCCAGAATGGTCTAGTGCCCCCTTCCCGTTGATAGTACTAAAACTCATGAGCTATACTACTAATCGAACCCCCTTACCTCCCGCGTGACATGGCATATCAGAGGCCAACGCCCAACTTCGGCGTGCAAATTTGACTGCGTTCAATTCTTAAGTATCCAGTCGAATGCCCTTGTCTTAATAAAGCTTTACTTACCTAAAAATGCAAACCCTTAAGTGGCACTCCAGCCCGTGAATGTAATTGTCAGTTTGGAACACGACATTGGGGTCTTCCTCAAGGTAGTATTTTGTGTCGTCCATCATATGTACGAAGCCGAGAAAATGGAACGCTCTGCCCTTGCAGTAGGGTGCTGGGCCCCTCCCCATGTTGTATATATCGCTGTATATCTCCGATATAAATAAGTATACGTTTCTTCCGCAGTAGAATTCTGTAATAGTCACACGACTTTAATATACAGGTGAATAGGGGAGTAGTGTAGTTTAGTAGTAGCCTAGTTTAGCGCTTGAAAGTTATAAGAAAGGAGTGTCAATAGATTTAAAAACAATATTAACATTCTTAAAGTAATACACTAAATTAATTTGGAATTCCGCGAATGTCTGTCTGCGTCTGTCTTTTTACATTTCTGACTAAAAATTAATTAAATTATGCACAGTTTCCTATCACCCAAGCAATCCTACTTCGATCCGTTTTCAAAAAATAAATATTTTCTTTTTGCAAAATTTTTTGGCCCACCCTGTATATCATACCTTGACTCAAATAGAACTCGGCTGGCACCGCGCCGCCCGCGGCCGAGTTGTAAGTGGCAACCCTTTCAGTCTTAATGGCGTTATGGTTGTCGTACATAGTCAGCATGTTGTCTATGGCATCATCCAGAGCAATTAGAAGCACCTACGATAGTAGAATCAAGGTTTAAAATTATGGCATTATGTTGTTATACATAAGTCCGATTTTGCAACAAAAAATTATATACAACCCGGTCGACTTAACTGCGCACCTAAAGCCCGGTCTGCGAGCACGTAGAATTTTGTCCAATAACCCTAAGCTACCCATCCTTATCGCTCGCGCGTAATTATATTGCTGTCGCGACTGTGCAAACTTTTGGACAAAATTCTACGTGCTCGCAGACCAGACTATAGCAGCCGTAATGTCTGTTACATCGACGCTCTGGTACAGGGATGTTAAGGATAATTATGAAGTTTCGGTTATGGATACGGTTACGGGTATTAGAATAATATTATACCGGTTTCGGTTACGGTTTCGGATTATCCGAAAGTTTCTTATAATTTTATTTAACTACGAATATTAGAATTTTAAAAAGGTAAAATTCAAATAACTAGCAATATGTAGGTACTATGACGACGACACTATTCCTATGATAAAGGTAAAACAGGCGAGGATATTGTATGGTGCCAGGGAATGCCAGACAAGTAACAAAATCAAATATTTAAAAAATATTAAGATTTAGACTCTGCCTTTATCCGAAACTATCCGAAACTTTTGAAGCGGTTACGGTTACGGATATTTTTTTATTTCGGATATTCAATAGTTTCGGTTACGGTTACGGAAGGATATTCCATAACATCCCTGCTCTGCTGGCACGGACGAGGCGAACGGGGGTTTGCAGGTAAGTGGTAGGGAGAGTCGCATTCCAGCGAGGTGCGCAGTTAAAGTTCGACCAATGCATTTAAGTCTGGTCGCCATCGCTGCACACCGGCTGATCACGTGTGATCGCATTGGTTTGGTCGCACTTTAAAGGTTCGGCGTGCGTGGGATCGCAATCGCCATATTGCATGGATACTTAGGTACTATTATACAGGCTGTCCCAAAAAGTAGTGTCAAGCCGAAGCCCAGAGGTAAAGCATCACTACGGCTACCGGAATCACCGCGACTTGATAGCTTTCGAGTTAGGTTTTTTTTACAACCTAGAGAATTTTTAACTTTTTTGGTTTACATTCGTGTTATGTATGTAAATACTTCTGAATCAGATAGGCCTAGTATTCATCTATACTCTGATTTTTAATTCGACGGAATTTTGACATTTCAGAAGTGTTGTCAACATTGAAACATTCCCATTATGAATGGAGAGCATTTTCACAAATTAAAAAATAATCCTTTCTTGAATTTAAGGTTTCACTTAAAAAACTAAGGCTTAAAAATGTACTGATCATTTCAAAATGGTTATTTGAATTTTTATTATCATATTTTTGAAGTTACAAAAAATTATGGGAAATTATTTTTCTATTACTGGACTCCCTGGCCAATAATCCATGGGTTACAAACCTTTTTTATGATAATCCTTTTGTTAATAAAATCTTAGCTTCATAAAATAACCAATTTAACAAGATGCCAATTTTATAATCCAAGTTGATTATGATAACGATAATGATGATTGATGATCAATACATATTTTCGTTTATGATAATATGTTGTTTTACTGTGTTAAAAACACGTTTTTTTCTATTTAATCTCTAAAATGTACATAATAATTAGTGTACATTGAATTCACAAAACAAACAATAGTTCATTCTTGTAAGTTGTACTTGATGAAATTTCATTTCATATTATTTATTAATAATTCAAAGCAAAAAAGGCTTATTACATCTGAATTGTCAAAAAATGACAGCTGTCAGAATTCCGTCGAATTAAAAATCGGACTTTAATAAATATACGATACTATCAAAAATCGCGGAACATCCATGGGGGTGATTTGGATAGCCCTAGTGATGCTCTACCTCTGGGCTTCGGTTTGACACTACTTTTTGGGACAACCTGAGCCCCGATTACGGTAACTTTTAACGTTTACAATCCAGACACGCTTCTCGATTCTGCGATACGATTGGTCGTTCAACAGCGTACGTCAGCTGTTTCGACCAATCGTATCGCAGCGTCGATGAAGCGTGTCTGGATTGTAGACGTTAAAAGTTACCGTAATCGGGGCTCTGTATTTTGCTTTTACTTACTTTCAGTTCCTTAATATGCATGTGGACAAACCTCCCAAGGTGGTCCGTGGCAATATGCACGTGTTCATTTATTATGTACTGAAACAGAAACAATACATTACAATGTTTCTCAAGTACAGTCAGCATCAAATAGTTCGTAACACCCAAAGTGGCCAAAAAAGTTAACAACACATCCTTATTAAAATTAGGGTCACGAAATATTTAACGCAGAATATACCTACTTATTTATTAGTAGAATTTACCTACATCAAAGTTAAAAATTGTCAATTGGGATCGTTCGACTTAATCCTAATTTATTTGTATTAATTTAGAAACTCACGTTTTGACCTCCTGTCTTCTCCAAAGAATTAACCATTGGGTTTTATCTGCCAAACAAACTTTAGCCTTAACGTTAAAGACATAAGGTCTCTCACCTGGTCTTCCGCACGTTTCACCTTCATCATTTCAAGCTGGTAGTGGGCCAAGTGGTCAAGTTTGTCTGTGGGGTCGTGGCCATAAATCTCGTACGCGTCTATTACCATCGCCAAGGTGAGGTTCTCGCTTGGCTCTTGGCAACATGGGTGATTACGGATGTTGTATGCTTTCTAAACAACAGATAAAATTGGAATCTTGTTTGTAAATTCTTTATTTATTAACTGTAAATCTCTCCTTCATCATCCTACTAATCCTACTAATATTATAAATGCGGAAGTTTGGATGTCTGGATGTTTGTTACTCTTTCACGCAAAAACTACTGAGCGGATTTTGATGAAACTTTACAGTATTATTGTTTATAACCCAGAATAACTTATAGGCTATAATTTATGACGATCTGTGACAAACTAAATTTCACGCGGGTGAAACCGCGGGCAACTAGTCTAAGCGAGTTTTAGACTAGCAATAAAACTTGCAGAAGTTGACTTTCGCAAGCTGTCACCACTGTGTAATTATGCAGAAGTTTATTTCCGCAAACTGTCACCACTATGTGAATCTTGCAGATGTTGACTTCTGCAAGCTGTCACCACTATGTAAAACTTGCAGAAGTTGTCTTGCCACAGCTATTTACACAGTGGTAAACAGCTTGCGGAAGTCAACTTTTGCAAATATTGCATGTCTAATGCCCGTTTTCACCATCAATCCTTAATTTTGTATGTGACCCTTATAACACATAACATGAATTTTAAGTTGACAACACAACCTTATTCCAATTGTAACAAAAACGTGTTGCGAACTAATTGGCTACTTTGGGTGACTATTAATTTGATGCTGACTGTACCAGGAACATACAGGAACGCTGTAAAATTTTGGAGGAATCGCATTCTAAATTGACGTTTACGTGAAACAATTAAATAAATCTTTCAACTATAGGTTTTTTTTATCTACAACGGGGAAGGTACACATTACATAGAGTGATAGACTTATGCCCACCATCAATCCCTAATTTTTATGTGACCCTTAAGTAAACAAAATGCCTATTAAGTGTTACCATAGGGGTCACTTAAAAATTAGGGATTGATGGTGAAAATGGGCAGTCAAATTCGATACTACCTAGACATAAAAATAATACACTATCATTATCTCTAGAACGATAGCAATATTAAATACTTACAGTCACAGTAAAAAAATATGATAGTAATACAAAACTTAAAACACAGTAAGGCGCCATAACCATCAGCGTTTGACTGTAACGACCTTACTCTACCAATTAGTGCAAATGGTCATAAAAACTGTTTCTTTTCTAAAACTATAAAAAATAACAACTTGTAGGTATTTACTTGTTAAGTAGATAAGCTTTTTTGTAATATTAAAACTATTTACCAATAAATACGAGAACAAAAATTATTAAAATTATACAAATTTGAACTACCTAATTGTAAGTTTGTTATTATTTAAAATATGTAAGCAAAAAACGTCCAAGAATGCGTTTATTTTTTAATGAAAAATCTTAAAATATGTGGTAGGTACAATTTATTTTAATTTCACTGGTTTGCAATTTTTTCTAAGGATATAAAAAATAATGTTCCTGAATAAAAAATGCCTCCCCACTTTATTTATTGATTAACTAAATACTATATTTTTTGAACATACACAAAAACTCCTCAGTAGGTAAGTATGTGACTGTGTGATGTTATAAAACATTTCCCTTTCTCGACATCAACGGTAACAATTAATGTAACCTAATAAAGTAAAGACGCAAGGTGAGAAGACTCGCGTAATCTAAAAGCAAATGCCCATCTCCATCTCTTTACATCGCGTCCCAATCGCCATCAAAGTTACGAGTCGCCTACAATTAGATAGCATCTGGCAGAATTGACAGCGACCAGACTCTATCTGCTGACGTAATGCGTTCGCCGATCGCACCATATTGATCGAACTACCGCGCAACGCGCCGCGTCTTACCCCCCACCCCTTCCCACCACACGGAAAACTGTGCCGAGCAGCCATCACACAAAAGAAAATCACATTTAAAATGTGTAAAATCCAAAATTACATATTCTAAACCTGAAAAACAAAATAAAAACCTTAAAATAGTGTGACGGAAAAGTGAAAAACCTCCCTGGGGTTCGAGATGGGTAAAATCCAAGAAATGGCTGCTCCAACCCAATGGCACATTAACACAATAATGTAATCTCTTAACATAGTGTAGTGTAAAGAAGTCTTCCAAACTAATTGTAATTAGAAAAGTTAAGTGTTAGATTTAATAAAAAAATATAGTGTTACTAAAAATCGATGTCTTCCCGTTAACGTCAATTTTACATGATATAATAAAAAATATTTATTCGTAATTATTAATTGTTGCGCAAGTGTGACACTCTTGTACTGTTACAAAAAATTGTAACACAGAAAAATTGAAAATATTTTTTGAAATAAAAAAAAATCAAAATGATAAATCTGGGTCGATTCAAGTTACCACCCCTGAAGAATGCCTTGGATGTGGCCATGCAAACGGTGCGGCAGCAGATTCCTGATAAGTCAGGAGCAGGACCTTCGCCTCGCCCTCCACAGAACGTCAGATTTGCCAATTTGGGTAAGTTTTTACAATTATCTAGTAATTATATTTTAGTAAGTAATGTAACTTCGTACGTGGTCCAACAACAGTCAAAAATTTCCCCAGGAGTCCGGGACTAACTTAATCTTTACTGGAGGTTTTATTCGTGGCCATGTTGTAATTCCTAACTACACAAGAGTTAGTGGTACGTACAGTCCCTTTAGGCGATTTTAACGTTTACTATACGAAAGTAAAGTGAGGTGATCCAATGAAAATGGTTTCTATGTCGTAAAAACGTAACAATAAACTAATATAATATTACCTATTTGTATAATAACTGAATTGTGCAGATTTCCAATAACATTATGCATAAATTTTTTGGATGTTACATGGATACTTTTACGTGAAGTCTTATCGACAATTTTCTGATTGATTGCAAATTTTAGACAACATGGGGGAGAGCTGCGAGTTGTCCACCATGAACGAGACGACCTCCCCGACGTATCAATCCACGAACCCCACCAATCCCTTCCTGAGTGGGGAGCTACAAGCCGAAGACTCCTTCACCAGCTACCAGAACACCTATCCGCAGCAAGATGGAGCGCCAAGGTAAAATCTATTTTCCATTCCATAGGTATAAAACATCTATTCTAGAAACTAATAACAGTTACAAATACCTACGTCATTTCTAACAGTTGTGTGTAACAAACTATGTGTGTAACAATTTAAATTTGAAATTATATTTTGGAATATATTAATAGTACAAGTTTTACAAAACAATAAAACTTGTATTATTGAGCAGAGACGATGCACAGCATCTTTAAATGGGTATTTATTAAGAAACTCGTACCAGAAAGAGTTATCGTTCGATTGTGGTGATGCTAACAACGTATTTTGATTGGTAATGTTTGCGATTGGGGCTGACGGGGCCGCCGTTAAAATTGTATAAGATGGTTGTGGGTACGTTATTCAATCTAATCTATTTATACAATATAGAGATTCGCGAGAATGCTCATTTGATCGAAAAGAGTGTTAAAGCTATCAGAATCCCACGTACCTCGTTTCATCCGTTTTGAATCTCGCCGGGGTCCGAGTTTCTCCGGTATCCGACGCTCTGGGTCCACCTGCTCGTCGTCCGGAAGACACTCGTCCCCTTTGGCGCCAACCACCATCACGTACATGTCGTTCGCGGTCATACACGCGCGGTCAATTGCACTTTTTAATTTTAAACTTAGTATAAGAACGTTGAGAAATAAATTATTTCAGTAAAAATCTGAGCAGAGTTTCTGCTTACGATGTGGCTAGTTTGGAAGTTAAAGACGCTATGACGAACTCCGAGCAAGCTCGCCCCCAGGTGACTAAAATGGCGGCAAACGGAAGTAAGTCAAATCAATCCCTATTAAATAATTGCGGAAATGACGTCATTTAAGGTATAAAATGGTAAAAAAAAACTACACCGGAAGTAGACGCATATCTCACCAGATGCTGTGCATCGTCACATGCCGAATAATAAATTAATAATTCACTAAACTTTTAACTGTATTGTCAGAGGTGTAATAGTAGGGACCATCTTGTTAAATATCAACATTGATAATAGACAATCTTTATTCAACTATAATTTCCATTACATAACCTTTTCAGAACTCAAAGTATGCAGAGTGTGGACTTCTATGCTTCATCAGAAGAAGGCGGCTTCGAAGAGGGCGGCAAGCCTGGCGCTAAAATCAACGAGTTTCAAGCCGCTTGGAACGTCACAAATGCCATTCAAGTAAGTTTATAACGGATGCCATCTTCCAAATTATCCTACAGCTTAATTTTGTTTAAGGGACGATGCTTAGTAAATGTATTTTTCCAGGGAATGTTCGTAGTGTCCCTACCATTCGCCGTGCTCCAAGGAGGCTACTGGGCTATCGCCGCTATGATCGGTATTGCCCACATCTGCTGCTACACTGGAAAAATCCTAGTGGAATGCCTCTACGAAGACGACCCTGTCACAGGACAACGCGTAAGAGTACGAGACTCGTATGTCAGTATCGCTAAAGAATGCTTCGGTAGGAAATATGGAGCGCGAATTGTTAATATTGCTCAAATTATTGAACTTCTTATGACTTGCATCCTATATGTCGTGGTATGCGGAGATCTCATGATCGGCACCTTCCCTGATGGATCTATTGATACTCGATCCTGGATGATGCTCACAGGCATATTCCTACTTCCATTAGCATTCTTGAAGTCCCTGAAATCTGTCAGCATGTTGTCTTTCTGGTGCACCATGAGCCATTTGATCATCAATGCCATTGTTCTTGGCTACTGCATTCTCTACATCGGTGACTGGGGCTGGTCTAAAGTCAAGTGGAGCTTAGATTTCGAGAACTTCCCCATAAGTTTAGGCGTTATTGTCTTCTCTTACACATCGCAAATCTTCCTGCCAACTTTAGAAGGGAATATGGAGGATCGTTCTCGTTTCGAATGGATGTTGAACTGGTCCCACATTGCGGCTGCCGCTTTCAAATCAATTTTCGGCTATCTTTGCTTCCTAACATTCCAAAACGATACTCAGCAGGTGATAACTAACAATCTAAGATCAGCTGGATTTAAGGGACTTGTTAACTTCTTCCTCGTGATAAAAGCAGTCCTAAGTTATCCTTTGCCTTATTACGCTGCGTGTGACTTGTTAGAGCGTGCTCTTTTCAGAGGCAAGCCGAAGACAATATTTCCAGTAATATACGCCCTGGATGGAGAATTGAAGGTGTGGGGGCTCGCTTGGCGGTTAGGGGTGATTATGTTTTCCGTGCTCATGGCAATTTTCATTCCCCATTTCGCTATACTGATGGGCTTCATTGGAAGCTTTACTGGCACTATGTTGAGTTTCATCTGGCCTGCTTATTTCCACCTTAAGCTTAAAGGCAATCAGTTGGAGAGCACTACTATTGCTTATGACTATTTCATCATTGGTCTAGGTGTTCTCTTTGGCATCATCGGTATGTACGACTCGGGGTCTGCCCTTGTGAAGGCCTTCAAGATAGGTCTGCCGTTCTAAATTTCAAAGTAGACTTAGATAATTGTTGATCTATTTTTAGATATACGCATACTTCGTAAAATGTTTGGTCGCAATAATACGCAGCTTGAATTGTTGTATGCACGTAAATAACTCAATTAAACTGTTTGACGCATATACATATTGTATTTAAAGAAAATATTGCTTTACTTTAACAAATTCGTATACAGACAAATTATTAAAGTCTTCCATTACAATATAGTTTTATAAATTATACATTATGTATATAGATTGTAAGTTAGCTCTCATTTTACAATGAAAAGCAATTATGCAAATAATCCAATGTCTTACAAAAATATATTTATGTTTATAATAATGTATACTATAACAACGAAGTCTTCCAATAAAAAGTGAATATGTTGTAAAGAAATTCAATTTGCTAGTAAAAATATAAACTGCGCGTAATTATATTTATGTATATTTATATTATATCATAGTCGTTTATTGTATGTAGTTATTAAGAGTGATGAATCTCGCATAGTTTAGCATTTCTACATTATTTATCTACCAGACCTTGTAGGTAGTTACCGTTTACCGTATTTTTTTAACCATAAATTATACAAAAATACTCAGTTTTATAAAATATTTTATATTAATTGCATAAAATGATGCTACATAATTGTTAAGTTTTGTGAGTGACCTCAAATTTTGAGATGTTTCTTTACATTTTTAAAATAATTATGTCAAATCATTGTACTTATACAATTTTTTATTTGTCTTAATTCAAAATGAAACAATAAACACAGATAATAATTCTACTATAGTATAAATGTTTCAAATGCTAATATAAAATTCTATGTAGATAATGCAATATCTGTGTGATTCATAATAAATTCAAATATCATGAAAGAATATTGTCATTGATTAAAAGCATTAGAAAAGCAAATATCATACATAAAAATATCAAACAAACACTAAGTTTGAATTATATTTATCATACCTTAAAGTACAGTCAAACACAAAAATGTATTAGTAAAACTGATTAAGCCCTAACTAACGAATAGGGCATAAACTCATACTTTTTACACGATTAATAAGGAATTGTCAAAAATATCTGTGTCGCAATATACATATTATACATTGCTGTATCTGACTGTACACAGGTAATTATAATGTTCATGATTATTGACTACGTAAGTAACTAAGTCTTCCAGTTTTCAAAGTAACGATATTTATTGTTGTTGATTATATATTATACATATTGTAGATTACTATTAATTATACACGTTACTTAGATTAGGAAATAATAATAATGTGTCAGTTGAGATTGTGTATTAATGAATAATAAAATCAAGTGTGACAGTCGACTGATATACAAGCTATTGTAACAAACTCGTCAGAAAAAGTTAAGTAAAAAAGTTATATTTTAACAATACAGGAAAAATACAACAATATACAAAATAATGGGTCGTATCTGCATGTATAACTAAAACAAAAAGATTCTTAAATAATAAAATCGTATAAAAAGTGTTGAGGAAAACTATACAGATTTAATATTAGTACCTACCGGGACTATTTAATAAGTCCTGGGTTGCAATGCGTTGTATATCTGTCTGATTCATACTAGAAATCGGACTTCCAAAATCTCGGGTGAACTTTTGATAAAATGTAATAAATTAATGATGTGCTTATCAATAAAAATAGGTAAACGTACTTTTTGTTGAGTGACAATAAATAGCTTACATTCAAAAACTATTTAGAAATGTATCCAAGTGCAATAATGTTGTATAAATATAATAAAATACATGTATTGTGATGAAATGAACAATTCTAGGTGTGTATTTTAAATAATATAAAATGTTATTCGATTCAGTTGTTTTATTTGTTTAAAAAATGAGTTTTTATACAGTACCTACTTGAACCAAAGAGTAGTTACAAATAAAGTAATTTTCGAGTTTTTTGTTTGAGAAATTTATCTTTTATAAATTACCTACTTTATTATTTTGTCTTTCCAATTAAATATTTCTATAATGAGGGTCTGATAAATATCACAAAAGAGACCACAATTTTTTTTGTTCAAACTTTTTTCACTTTTCATTTATTTATGCATCGTTAAAAATTAACAAGGTTGAATTCATAGCAATTAAAATAATTGGCTTCAAAACTCTTGAACAGCGAGTAACGGCGGGCGCCATGTCGTCAAAATGGACGTCGGTATTCGCGCATGCGCGTTGCTCGCATTATGTCTCAACTGGGTTCAAATTACGGTATGTCGTTTTCAAATATTATACGAGTACCTACCTGATACCCTGAAACTACGATAAACGGTTTTTAACTACATTATTTTTGCGCCTAAATCGGTGGTTTTCGTACAGCCAGCGTCAAATAATTCGTGACACCTAAATTAGCCAAAAAGTTGATAAGACTAGGTACATTATTCCAATTGCAACAAAGACATCTTGTGAAATTGGCTACTTTGGATGTCACGAACTATTTGATGCTGACTGTACCAGACTAGAAGTTAGTTTCGGATGCCGGGTTTAAATCTTGCTCGAGGCAAATGTTTGTGAGAAAATCGAGCAAGCAATAAACTGAATTTTAATAAAAAAAAATTGTTATGAAATTCAATACTTACTTCTAGCAAATCGTTTGACTTTACATGCTTATGGTGTAAAAAAAATTAATATTTTTTTGAATATTCTTGACATAATTTTTGTAATACTGGTATGTGGTACCTCAGTGCACTGTGTATCGACCCTTTTGCTTTGGACTACTATTTACGCCACACCCTGTATAAGTAATAGTGGACGTGTAAAAAGCTAGTTACTGCACTGATTGTTATTAGCATTGGATTCATTAATAATAAAATTTCAACACCAGGCTCCGTACAACATACGGAACCACCCATGTTGCTTGGACCCCAACGAGAATTTAACCCTGGCGATGATCATCGACGCGTTCGAGATTTATGGTCACGACCCCACAGACAAGCTGGATAACCTGTGGCTGTACCAGAACGAGATGATGCGGATCAAGACTGCCGAGGATCAGGTTTCACTTGCGTTTCATTCAACCTAAGAGCGCTTTCACATTTAGGCGACTTTAGCAGCGCGACAAACGCGCGACAGACGCGCTGCCGATAATTCATACTATGTGACATTATAAAAACGCTACTGTCGCGCTTCTAACGCCCTAATGTGAAAGCGCTCTAAGTATTTTTGAGGCACCCTAGTTTAAACGACTCTACTGACAAGTTCAACAACCTGTGGCTATATACCAGAACGAGATGATGGGAATCAAGACCATAGATTAAGACTGTCGACCAATCAGGTAAGGAAGAAGATAGTTGTGGAGTTGCTTGAAGAAAAAGCGGGAGAAAATTCTGATTAGCGCTCCTTGGGAGAGCTAGCGTCTCTACGTCTAGCTGTGGATGTGAACAGCTTTTTAACCGACTTCAAAGAGGAGGAGGTTCGTTATTCCACTGATATTCTTTATACAGGAAGTAGGTAGGTACCTAACTAATAGGAAATAAAAGATCTTAATTTTTTATGATTTCTTTTTCAGTATCTGATCAACGAGCGAGTCCACATAGCCACTGACCATTTGGGACGTTTCATCAAACTGCACATCCAAGAATTAAAGGTGCTTTTAATTACTCTGGATGACGTCATCGACAACATGCTGACAATGTACGAGAACCACAACTCTGTGGCTGCAGAGCGAAAGGCGACGTACACTGGAGGCCCCGTCCCTATGGAATTTTATTTAAGCCAGGGTAAGATACAGATCGTTCAATTAGACCAGGATAACGTAATGACCAGGGTAGATCAGGGTCATTTTAATTCGCCAGTGTCCAATGGGTGGGCCGTTCGCGAACGATCCGTGACCGCGGAGCCGTGGACAAATATTCGAATTAGGACAATAACTCTGGCTCTTATGGCCCCGGAGGACAACGTCGGGTCACAGTCGGGTTTTAGTAGGTAGGCCCCACCCTTCTAGCGAGGAGTCCCACTCGTCGTCCCCATCGGCCATTCGTACGGAACATTTGATGGAAAAAAGGGTTAATAGTCAATTCTCTAAGCGACTGGACTGCTGCTATCAATGGAAAAAACGACACGGAAAAATTCCTCTACCCCTTTCGGACCCGCGCTTAAACTAGAAAGAAATTTGTAATTTTGAAAATGAATTTTAGGTAATTTGGGGCCGCAGATTACGAATCTGCTATAATTTTTCAGATTTTCCGCCGCCATCTTGGAAAATTCATATACCAACAATTGTATCAAACTGGGCCCTTTACTTCCTACGTACAATTGTGAGGGTCAAAATTGTAAGGGTTTTGGAAATTTTAGAAATGGCATGTATTCCGAAAAACGTATTTATAACCCGTAAGGAATAAAGAGGTTTCAATTTTATACCAGTATTTGCCATTTAATATTGATTTGTGGGTAAAACCATCTGTTTCATGAGCTCAACAGTAAATATAGCGCTCGAAATATTCCTATAGAGTTTTAATATCTCCTGGATCATGAACAGCATCTCCTGGAAGATGTTGACGATTGAAGGGCTTCGTCTGCTATGCCGCTTGCATACTCAGATGTATGTATCGTCATGAATGTCTGAGCCTTTATCCGAAGAAGAGGAGTAGATCATCTGAAGTAGCCGAAACTAGCTTTTGTCGTTGTCATCGCTCTCTTCCCCAGATGCATTGAGCATCCCTTCAATAGTAGCGTCGTTTAAAATCGGAAACATGGTGCGGAAACCATGAAAAATTAATAATTATGAGAAACTTAAAATACGCATAAGGTATTGTAGGGCCCACATCGATACAATTGTGTCAGTAAAGTTCGTTAAGCCGTTACGCCAAAGTCTTTGCGTACAAGTAGTCACTGTTATCACAAAAAGATGCCATTTTTATCTATTTGTCTAATCAATAACTTGTATATTACTACAATTACAAAATAAAACCATAGTAGGTACTTTCTTTCGCAAAGTCGGGGAGCGCAATCAGTCATGAACTGTACAGGTTGTAACCTGCTCACCAACTGCGCTTCGGACAAAATTTGCACGGGAGGTGAAAGAACGCATCCCGCACAATCGTACGATACTCAGCCCATCCACTTCCGATGTAAAACTAATGAGATAATCTCGATTTTGTAACCCGCACAATTGTATTGGAGCGGTCCGAAAGGGCTACACTACATAATACGTCTCATTTTCAGAGTACTACTGCGGAAAAAACGTTTACATATTCGTCTCAGAGCTATACAGCGACATATATAATATGGGCAAGGGCACTGCCCCCTACTGCAAGGATAGATCGTTTGTGTTCCTTGGCTTCCTGCACTACCATGATGAACAGAAGTACTACTTGATCGACGATCCTAGTATTTCTTTTCCCACTGACAACTTCTTGCATGGCTTGGAATGCCATGTCGGTCTGTGTATATTTAGGTAAGTTGATGATTTCGATGAGCTATAGTTTTATATCTACGCAGTGCCTAGGCAGAAAAACTTGAAACCACGTATAGTAGGTTTCATTAATAAATACCATTTTCAAGTCCTACCAGTAGGCCTAATTCAATATACTTACATAAGTTACAAACAAGGCTTACATACGTCTACAATAAATAAATATTTAATTGTTTAATCAAAGCTCTAACCACCTTTCAATCAATCACTGTCTCTATTAATAATAACATACCTACCTACGTTTTTATCATCTGGTCTCAGTATGCTTAGTTTTGGACTACATTTCGCTACAGGAATATACAAGGTGGAATTTTGTAATGCCACCTGGAGGGAAAGTAGGTACTCTTAACACTGTAGATTGAATAATTTACTCAAAGAAAACATTCCTTTATTTTTTAAAAGAAATAGAACTGCATTCAAAGATTTCTGACTTTTTTTCGAAAATTCACTACCATGATACCATAAAATTTTCTGTAAATAATTAAAATAATGTAAGATTTTATGGCTTTCCTTTTATTTGATTTATCAAGTTTGTTAGAGATTTCATCCTTATACTTAACCCTAACGATCGATGCAATAAAAATACAGGCTGTAATTTTTAACAGATGTTAGTTGGCTCGATTCCTGGGTATGGCAAGCAAATTTTTGAAAATATTTGAGTGCAGTTCTATTGCTTTTCAAAAATAAAGGAATGTTTTCTTTGAGTAAAATTCTCTATCTACAGTATTAAGAGTACTTTCCCTCCAGGTGGCATTACAAAATTCCACCCTGTATTTAATCACTCATAACACCTGAATACTTCTAAATCCAAAGGTTTCCCTTCAAGAAAGTTCTGCAACGTGAACGAGACGTGGTAATTCTGCCCAAAGCCATAGTCAAGTGCGGGCTGGTGATGTACAAACTGCCGCCACTGACGGCTGCTTCGTGCATCATCGCTTCAGGATCCTTCATCCTGGACTTCAATATCCAGGGGTTGCGGTACCGGCACCACGATTATTTGTTGGTGAGAATGCCTTAAGCAAATCACGGTGTCAGATTTATTTTTTTAATAGGCTTGCTCTTGAAAACCTTGACCTTTGGTGGAACGAGCTTTCCCAGAAGATGTCTGTTCATTCATGCCATAAAGCCTTTAGTTCTAAGCTTTAGTTAGGCTTTATCTTTTTTAACCTTTTCAGCGCCACGTCAAATACAAAAAGCCATCACTCTGACGCCACGCTTGATATTGAATTAGCCTATTACTGACATCATTTTTAAGGCGGATTAATCCGTTGTTGGCGGTCAACCTGATGGCATGTAACCGTCATTGGCGTTGAAAAGGTTATGCCTTTTACATAAAAGGGAACAAACTGATTTTTGGGTCACATGATGACCAGAAGAATCCCCAATGTTTGGCTTGCAGTCTTCAATAATCGTATGCCTTTTTCTTTAAAATGGGATCATTGTTTTCGGTAGAAAAACGATAATAGCAAATCATTGTCCAAACGATTTGTACAGTGGGACGTATATCGAGCCATTAAGATGATGATGGTGAACGTCTTTGTGCTGCGACAATGAAACCGTATGCCGTAATACAATTTTTATTTCAGACATCACCTAACGGGCACACGTATTACACCAAAGAACCACGTACGCCATTAGTGTGTGACCACCACGTTTGCGAGTGGAATTTCACCAACCATTATGGCGGTAGGTAAAATACACTACTCCATCATCATTCTCATCAGCCACAGGACGTCCACTGCTGAACATAGGCCTCCCCCAGTGACTATGCCTAAAGTCGCCGACATATCCCGACGGATTAGCAAGCTGAAGTGGCAATGGGCAGGGCACATAGCACGCAGAACTGACGGCCGATGGGGCAGCAAGGTTCTGGAGTGGAGGTCACGTATCGGAAAACGCAGCGTGGGTCGTCCACCTACAAGGTGGACGACGACCTGACTGTAGCAGGAAGGCACAACCACGCGAAATGGAAATCACTTCTCTTCACACTAAATGGCAAATACGGTGATGATTTTTTCAGAGTTTTTCCCCAAGTTTAACTAGTATTTATGTAATTCCAGGCCCATTCTTGATTCCCGGAGACCCGGGCAGCGGTATTGACCCCGTGCCGCCTTACATCGAACCCACGCCGAAACCAGAGGAGCCGGAGGAAGAAGACAACATCACCGTACCTTGTAAGATTGAGTTTTTTTTAGACCCTCGTACTAAGATAAATTAATATGCTTGTATCACGAGTGAGCTCATCACAATAGTCGAACCCGCGTTCCCCGGATCACGAGTGGGCCAATCCGGCCCCTTTCACCGTTCGGCTACCGTGGCTTCGAATTTATTGAACTGCTGAAGTCAATGTATATAGTAGAATTCCGATTATAAGATTGAGTCCGGTAATCGGATGTCCGGATTACTCCGGATAATCGAAGTCCGGATAATAATCGAGATTCTATTGTACCTACTTATGAGCATACCGTTGGGGGTATGGGCGTCATGTAGTTGTAATAAGTGCGATTTTGATTTTAAAATGTAGTCTGATGTGCTAGCGACTGTACCTGAAGATTTTCTAAAATGCCAAAGACACTGCTGTATAGTCGGCCAGTGGCGGCGTAGCATGGGTTGGCACTAGGGTTTCTGCTCGAGCTTTCTCGAACTCGAGAAAACTCGAGAAATTTGGCTTCATTCGAGACGAGAAAAAAATTACCGGAGCTCGAGAATTCTCGAGTTTCGAATTTGAAGATTTAATATTCTTAAAAGCCTATTTTCTTAGACAAAAGTAAGTTTTTAATTATTTAATAGGTTAACGTTGCTTTTAGACTAATCTAGTCTTTCCTTTTTTACCCGACTGCGTGACGCAAAGGAGTGGGAATGTGTCTAACAGCCTATGTATGCATGTTTTTGAAGCACTATAGATGGAGCTAAGCGTCCACATGTCGGTATCGTACGCATCGGACGTATCGCATCGCACGCAACGGATCGTAGTATTATTTATATGGAAACTCATATAAGTGCGTCCACCTGTCCGCATCGTACGCATCGCACATCCGATACGATGTGTTTCGTACGATGCGTCCGTTGCGTACGATACCGACAAGTGGACGCTTAGCTTTACAATCCACTGCTGAACTATGAGCCTCCTCCGCGGGAAGAGTAGGGGTTGGCGACAAATTAATGTATTTTATTCTGTCGTCACCACACGGCTTATCACCAACAAAAAAAAATAGACATTGATGTCTCCGACTGCATTTTTGAACACTTTGTCTTGTTCCTATCTTTTCAATTCATTTTTACGTAGTTGGGTTTTAGTTTTTTTTTTAGGTATATTACCTAGATTTAAAAAAACCTGTGTTTTTATCAAATTTCAACCGATTTCAACAATTTCACTTAAAAGACTCGAAACCCGAGAAAACTCGAGACTTTGGCCTCGAGAATTCCCGAAACTCGAGAAAAAAAATAGGTCGAGAAATCAGAAACCCTAGCTTGGCACCCGGGGCGATTACTCCCAAGTCATAAGTCCACAAACCCGGTTCTTAAAATGGCTACAATGTTTTTTTTTACTGACCATGTAACGAATTTTCAGATAATCTGGAGGGCTGTATATTCATGTACCCTCCGAACTACGGTTCCATCGCCGGCAAGAGCTATCTAGACACTGTTGAACTACACGACGACCGGTATACGTGCAACGCCGTGGGCGGAAACAAGGTGATTGTAGGATTTATCACCTAGGTGATCAAAGAACACCAAAGTGTCGCCTGAACTCCACTTTGATCACCTGGGTGATTAAATCCAGGTGATCTAAGTGGATTTGAACTACATATCTCTTAACCCTTTCTAATTTACCAGAAGCAAATGGAGGATTTGGCCAGACGGGTTGGGGAGAATGGGACTATTCCCACCTCTCGTTCCCACCGCTGCAACTCCTGTGTAGCCAGGATCTACAGCTTGACTGCCAATAAAAACCCAACCAGTGAAGGTCAAGTTTGTCCGTCACTGGTCTGTTTGGGGGAGAAGACGTGATATTCGGATATTTATCCCTTTGTCGCTTACGACATCCACGGGATATAGGGAGAGTGAGACTTCGAGGGTACAGATATAGCCAAAAAATTAACGCCACTAGGTTAGCCTGTATTCACAAACGATACTTGCTTAAGTGAAGCAGCAAATCGAACGGACAGCGTTGAATAGAGCTCTGTGATTGGTTCGTGTGTCACCCTGTGCGTCCACGCGCACTGTGAGACCTCATAGTAATGTTTGTGAATAAGGGCGTGGATCTTATAGCTGTAGCGTATTAAGGCAGTGCCCGAGGATGATTTTGACATAATATTACGTGACAGAGCATACAAATCTGAAGATTCGCTGACATTTGACGTAAAAAGACACCCTCCCGTGCCGCTCGCATGCCTAAGGCACTGACTCGGTTAAGCACTACTAAAGCTATAAAGCCTGGTCCGTGAGCACGTAGAATCCCGTCCAATGACCCCAAGCTACCCATCCTTATCGCTCGCGCGTAATTATATTGCTGTCGCGACTGTGCGACGCGCGCCCGCAGTGAGTGTGCGAGCGCGACAGCAACATAATTACGTGCGAGCGACAAGGTTGGGCAGCTTGGGGTCATTGAACGGGATTCTACGTGCTCACAGACCAGGCTTTAGTAATAATGCTTCAATTTTTTTCCTAGGGCTTGTACTGGTACCCACAATGGATGGGAGCTATGCCCCACCACCCATACCCCTCACGAGTGGACGAGAAAGACACATACGAGCCTCCAGGACCATACTACCCCCCTGACATAGACGAGGATTCTGAATAGTTGTAATATAAATAAAATTATTCATTTTGAAGATCTTTCATTGACCTCAACAATACCCTGTTTCAAAGACGTTGGTTCCTATCAATAAGACCGCCTAAAATGTATTTTTTGAACTTGAAGTAGGTACATAATTGAGAACGGATTTTGTTGAAACTTTACAGTTTTAATTTTTGTAACCCAGATTAAGAGCGTTTACGCCGTTTGGCGCAAAAACAGTACTTTTTCAACTCGTTACAATCATTAACCAGTAATATTACAAATATGTTATAGGCATAAACAGTTAGGCAATTTCGTCTTCTAAATAGTTAATTGAGAAAACATTGCGATTAGTTTAGTATTTAAGAATTATATCAAGATAAGTCCACACAGGTTTTGTAAATTTCCACTTTAGCGTCAGTTTACAAGCTGAAATTTGTATAAAAATACTGTGAAAACGATTTAACAAACATTTATATCCTATAGCATAGATCCTTGGGCAAATAGTTATCTGAGAAAATTTTTAGATTTAAGCATTTTACAATAAGAAATCACAAATTAAAAGAACGTGAAATACCCAAAAATCAAAGTGATTTTTTTACCAATATTCTTCCTTTATTCAACACAAAAATAGCTTAATATAATAGAAGAATATCTTATCTAAAATATTTACTTTGAAATTTAAAATAATTCATTGTAATTTTTTTTCTATGAGTATTTGAAAAGTACTATAAAACGCCGCGCACTAATCGTTCAAATTCAGTCCGCCTCGAGGCGTTCCAGAGTGAGGTCACGTCGCTCGGTGCTCTGCTAACATGTGTCACGCGTACGTTGATCTTTGACAGGTAGCTGGACTTTTATAGTGTATCCGCAAAATCTTGGTGGTAGATTTTGCGATCACGTGGTAATTAAAATATTTTATTGTTATTTTTCATTACAGTCTATTTTTACTACAAATTCTATTTCAGACGTAATGAAAAATAAAATTAAGTTATTTTTAGCGATGAAACGAAAACGAATGACGAAAATTTGGAACAGCAAGTTATGTATGTATACCTACTAATATTATAAAGAGGAATAATACTAATAATTTATTTGCCATAAATAGGTGGTTACAGAATAGTTAATAGGAATGCTCTGCCAGCAGGGTCCCACCTAGTTGTAGGGGGAACATACACAACATATTACAGTCGGAAAATCTTTGCGGTAGGTACCTCGGATTGTAGTTAGTTGGACAGTGGTCATTTGACGGCCACTTGAATCGTCTCACCCCTAAGCTTTTGGCTACCGCCGGCGCACTAAGCCGGTTGATGCCTAATCTCGGAGGCCCGGCTGCACTGAGTCGCTGACTATACTTTTGCGTCGCGCGTTATATGGTCCTATATGGGGCTCGAGTATGGCACAGTGCTGTGTAGTCGTGGAGCATCCTACTGTTCAAAAAAGCGCAACGCATGATATCACTGAGGCACAGGCTGAGGTAATTCGTGGATACCGCATAGTATCCGCAGTCCGTCTATTCCCGGTTGTGGACACTGACTATGTCCCTACTGAGGATAATTGGGGAAAAAAAATTGTCATTAGTGGCGACGTATATCCTACTTCCTATCCTACTAATATTATAACTATAACTATAATATTATAAATGCGAAAGTTTTGATATGTCTGGATGTCTGGATGTTTGTTACTCTTTCACTCAAAAACTACTAAACGGATTTTGTTGAAACTTTACAGTATTATTGTTTATAACCCAGATTAACATATAGGCTTTAATTTATGATGATATGTGACAAATAAATTTCAATAAATAAATAAGACGTGTCTAAAAAGCGCAATCTATCGTCATTGGTTAAAATCTACAGCGCTGGACAAACTACTGTTTTTGACGTTCGTAAATATTCATGCGTGGGAAGCCGTGAAACGCCATCTATCAACATGATATCAAACAAAAGATTTTACGAACTAAGGAGTAAAACGAGGTCCACGCGTACGAAGTCGCGGGTGGCCGCTAGTTCAAAATAAAATTAATAATATTTGTATTCATCTGGTCTTACTTGACTTTTACTTTACGTATGTCATGCACGATGACATTTGCGTCAATATTTGTGTACGTATTGGCACTAGGCATAATTGGGATGTATTTTTATAATTTGTCATAAGTTGTGAGAAAGCCTGTAGCTACAACTGGGAAAGTATGTGTCGCCACTGGTGACAATCGATATTATTTATGCCATTTATGCTCAGTGGCTCAAAGCTAGTGTCGACAACCGAGAATAGACGCCAGTTGCGAGGTGGCCATAGGTCCCATGGGGAAATGTACGTGTACGTGCACCACGATAGGTGGAAACCAAAAGGTAGAGGCTTGAGGATCTAGGCCCTAGAGTGCTGAAGGGTACGCCTGGCTGTCAGCCAAATTTTACGTCGCACCATAGAGGCAGTTCTGCCTGTATTAGAGGAGTGGGTGCGACGGCATGATCGCCTCACACATAAGGCGACCCAGCGTGAGTCACCGCAGCTGACTGACACGCTCCAACAGTGCCTAGCCTAAGCGAACGAGCGGCGGTTGGAAATGACCTCTCCCTACCAATCGGGAAGAGGCGTGAGATAGATAAATAAATTGTTTATTTGTTGTAACACACACTTTTTAATGCTTTTAACACACACATTATGTATAGTTGCTATTGAAATTCAATTCAATATCGAAATAAAGTTAGTCAAGAAACACACTAGGTGACACCACTGGTATTTTGTTACACAGGTTAGTAATAATTTCAACAGTTGCAACATAACAAAAGTGACGAAACAACAGAAGATAAAGATGACTAGCGTTTCAAATAGTTCCCTGCGTCAGAGTGATGTGTGCCGCAGCGATGCAAAAAGCAAAGAACTCAGTATAAACACTACCCTCAAAAGGGCAGAACACTGATTTTCAGCTTTTGCTAGAGAACGCATGAAGCGTAAAGGTACGGAATGAACCCGCTCGCTTTCGGAAACAATATCTACATTAGTATAAAATATATTCTTATGAGACAAAATTAAATAATCGGATGGTATAGTGTGCTTACTTTCTGTGAAAGAAGCAGTGGAAAGGGGGAGCGAGAGGCCTCAGCCGACACTCCGGTTATCCGCCGCCGACACCCTGGGCGCAAAAGGACAGCTTATGGTCTCCAACTGTCCCTTCCTAACAGGCCTCGGTCGCTAGACATGGAGGTGTCTGGTGGCGGCTAAGGACGAATGCTACAGGCAACAGCCAATGGCGATGTCCCGCGTTCCCTCATCATATCACTCATATGGATCATGGCAGAAACAGTCAGGTTTTTAGTGGGTGTAGGGGCTACCCACCTTCTGGTGGGTATGAAATGTTATGCATTTTCCGGATAAAAAAAGAATAGTTAACAGGAAAAGTTTGTTTTGAATAGAACCGATTTGAATAGATCTCACCATAAAAATTTTTTTCTGCTGAACATAGGCTGTACAAAACATTCTCAAAATAGTAAAAAACTTTTGATAATTTACTATTTGATAAAGAATTTACGTATTGATTATTTATTAGGACTAATGTATACCATTATTTATAATTATGGAGTCGGTGTTGGAAGATTTGAAGATTTTATAGTTTCCTTGAGCTGTCACTTGACAGCCTGGCACACTTTTACGATGGTGGATCAAAGTATTTTGGTTTGACTATAGAGCGTGAGAACACGCACACAGCCACAATTATTTTAGTGTGAATAAAAATAGCATCGAAATTACCTAAACTTGACATGCCACGCTAGACGTAAACGCTCTTAACATATAGGCACTAAATTTCACGCGGGTGAAGCCGCGGGCAAAAGCTAGTCTATACTAATAAGGTACTTGATACAAATAAGGCCTACCTAACTTGAAATGCTTATAATTCAATAAATATTAACGCCAATTAACAAAAACAAGGTTAATTATCTTCTTCCATCCTTTGATTTTAGCAATATTACAAAAAATAACACAATTTTTAACTAAATCTATTCAAAATAAGCAAATTACGAAACCACTGATTTTGGCTTTATTAAATCACCTACACGGAATAAGGCCTACATGATTCAAATGCCTCTAGACCTTAAAATTCAGGTTGTATTAAACAAAATACGGTCTTATAACATTAAACACGTCGATTTGTTTGCGTTATCAAAATTTTACTTATCAAGTAAACAGAAATATGCTGTACATCTCTAGATAAACTTAAATTCCACTTATTAAGAATTATACATAAATTATAGATAAAATTAAATATTCATAGTAACAAAGTAACGATTCCTTACATAATATTATCAAAAAAAATATCAAAAACAATCAATATTGTTTTTTGGATAGGGCTTATTAAAACACCGTGTTCGAATAAGGCCTACACATAAAACCTTTTAAATAAATCAGTTTAGGAACATCATTTAGTCTTGAATTTTTGTAAACAAAATGAGATATCAATTTTTGTTAGAACCAGGGCATAAAAAGGCTTCTGAATCATCTTTGCGAACTCCTACACAATACTTGTGATACCACCTAAAGCAGTCATTTATGGTGGCGTATCTGCTATTTTGTCTTCGAAACAGGCATGATAATACCAGCTTTTATTCTTCTTTCCTTAAGAATTATACATACGGCTTCTTTTTTCTTATTTTTTATTGTTTTTGTATTTTGTTTCTTTTTTTACAGGTTTTGTAATTTTTTTTGACACTGTTTTCTTTTTCTTTTCTGTGCTGTTAGTAACATTCTTATTAAATAAATATTTTGTTACTCTTTGACTCATTTAGTTTAATGAATTTGTCCGTAATCAGGTGTTAACATAAGTATCTAATATGGCCTACCATGCTGAAATAAGGCCTAGGCCTTATTAGATATCTCGCTCTTGTTGTCTTTAAAAATTTACAAATAATGCATCTATAGCCAGTAGTAAAAATTAAGGTAATTATTAGCTAGTAACATATATTTAGAAACGATTTATAAGAAAAGCTTAATCTAAAACAGCGCTATTTTACCGAAAACTTAAGATGAAATCGCCGGATTTTTATAAGGGAGCACGAAATCACCCACCACCTTAGAAGAACGCGGGCCAATTGGTGCTGGGATCGTGGATCGGGATGCTCTAGCACTCTACCGGGTTATAGGGCATATGAGTACGTGTCCTTGAAGTATTGTCCCGGTTGGATTTATTTATCTGTGTTTTCTGATGTATAGGCCTTATTAGAACGTAGGCCTTATTTGTATCAAGTACCTTATTTTCATATTCTATTATCTTTAAAAATACACAACGTAACTTTACGTTAATCGACGAACACCCCCATCACTAAACATTAACAAGCACTTTCTAATCGGCCTTTGCACAATGGCTCTCGACCTCGTACGCGCGTTATCGACTAGATCTTTTATCGATACATTCTATCGACACAGTTACAACACTAGGCTGATGCAGTTCACGTTGCGCGCTGAGTCGGGCCTGGAACCCAGCCAGAATCTATCCAGCCTCATACTACGTATTGTACTATTGTTGACAATGGAGGTGATATTTTGGTCTTAAAAATTAGGTACTTTATTAAGGTGAATCATGTCCGGTGACTGTTAATTTTACAAAAACACTAAGGCTGGGTTGCACCATTTTACTTTAACTATGACAAACGTCAAAAATCTGTCAAACTCCATACAAAAAACACTGGTTATCGTTAAAGTTACGGTCAGAGTTAGGTGGTGCAACACAGCCTGTCTAAAGTTACCATAATAATGGAGTGACGATAGGTAGACACAAAAAACATTGAAATGGAAGCGTGGACAGTCCTATCCTAAGGTAAATTTTGGTGAAGTAACATGTAACATTCACTACTTATAAGTACCATGGTAGGCACTTGAAGGGACAATTATATTAACGCAGTAGGCATAATATTATGTAGAATGTACTTAAGTGTATTAAGTATGTAAGAATAGACTTTAGAAACAATTTTAGAAGGCATGTCCTGTCTAGCGAGCTTGTAGCATGAATAATACAATTTAATTACTTAATTTTAACATGAATAATATTTATTATGAACAGTTTCAATGTAGGTAG
Organism: Ostrinia furnacalis; assembly: GCF_004193835.3. Lineage (NCBI taxonomy): Eukaryota > Metazoa > Arthropoda > Insecta > Lepidoptera > Crambidae > Ostrinia > Ostrinia furnacalis. The sequence continues at coordinate 165,633 of NW_021130309.1, forward strand.
GGCTTAGTCATATCGTAAATCACAGTAGAATTATTTCAATAAGTTGAATTATTCACAAGTGTAGGGCAAAAAGCTGACCTAAGCATCAAAACCCCATCAACTCACAATCTGACTTAGTTTAAAACAATGGACACTGAGAAAAACTCTAGAGAGACTTTAAAAATTCAAACTAAGACAGTAGAAATGGCAGTTCTTTCAAGGAACTGAGTAAACGCCTGAAGTTGCGAACTGCAAACTTGTCAAGTAAACAATTATAGCAAGATTTTTAACAGGTACAATAGATTTTTTGGATTTATTTATGTTAGTTTTGTTTATCGTTAATATAATAGGAGTATGAGTTTATTATTAATTGATTTTATAATAAGATTTTAATTCATGATTCCTGTAATTATAAAGTAAAAATTACTTATTAAGTAGGTAAGTAACACAAGAAATTGAGCACAACGTTTTTACCGTTTGTAATTGTTTTGGTAAGGTTGAGTGTGTATGTGCGGATAAAAATAATCGAATACTTCAATTTTATATGAACAAATAAAAGTCATAAAACTCATTTCTTTTCATAAAATAGGCTTTTAAAAAGCGCCTTTCCCACTTGACCAGTGTGGCCACTGAACCATGGTAGCCCAAATTAAGTCCCGAATAATAACGAAACGCCAAACAAAATATCAATTAGCACTCCCGTTTCAAAAAGTGAAAATACCCAACTAAAACGAGAAAACTATCATGCAATTTAAAATCCAATTAGTAAATTGAATTCTACCGGAAAAAAGGGTTTCTCTGCATCACTTATTCGCGATTGCCAGTTTTTACTTTACTAGATTAAATTTATTTTTAAAACTCGCTTCTTTGAGTGGCTCCTCACGTGATTTTTTGCTGCTGGCAATGTTTTTATCACGATAATTCAGGCAACGTACAGCTTATGAAAAAATTAAATACGGCAAATGAAAATTCTCTATCCACTATGAAAGTAAGCCTTTCATTTTTTAAAAAGAATTTGTAATCTACTCGTAACTACACTAATTTTATAAAGAGGAAAGATTTGATCGTATGTTTTTGTATGTGCGGGCTGCAGCCAGGTACTTCCCGCGACCTTCACCAGATCGTCAGTTCACTTAGTGGAAGACCTGCCCACACTGCCTTCCAGTCCAGCCCATGGTCGCCACTCGAGAACGTTTCTACCCCAAAGGCCATATTAAGCTCTATGAGTTAGGTTCCCTGCCCACTGGCTCTTTTGAGTTTAGGAATTCTGCGGGCTAATTGATCAATAAGAGGTATATTTCAAAAGTTCTTAAAGTATCATAAAAAAAAGTTTCATGCCTTTGTATGGCTCTTATAACATCTTCAAGACAGAAAATATTTTGCTATACAAAAAGAATGCCCGAAAAACATCAATAAACTTGAGTTGTCCTCCAATTCCGTCATATTGCAAAACAGTAACATACATTTATAATATTTGTCGGAATATAACAAAGTGGAGTTTCCGCGTAATTGATCCGCGAGATGGTGCTAGCAGCGGGAAAAATGGCGCGTAAAAACATAAGGGCAGATGTAATAGCAATATTTGTGAGAACGGAATTGATGCAATTTGGGAAACATGTTCCGACAGGGGTGCCTCAGCGAATATTGTGACGAGTGTGTAGTTTTTCATTTCAAATATCGCTTACGGTCTACGCTTTGGCCTGGGTGTAAAAATCTCTCTCGTTAGCAAGTAAGTTTGTTGAATTAGGATTTGTATAATATAAATTACTTAGAAATATTGGGTAATTAAATAGGTATACTGACACAGAAGCGCTCAAAAGATGCGCGTACTTAATTACAAATAAATAATTTTAATTTCCAGCGCCCAACAGGGTCCATAAGTATCTGTACAGTGTGCTACTGTAAAATTTACATTACTATTTTAGAATCAATAAACTTATTGAGTATTGAACATTGGTTAGATAGATAGATGATTGGTCTTTGAACAACACTTTTTTAAATAGAAAACGTTTTTTTTTTAATGATTTTCCTAGCGTCTCACGTTCCTAGTACGGTGGTTGATACCTAAGTATCCTCTACTACTACTACTACGTGTATGATCCGCATAAAAAACGAGATTGTGATTGTACGTATGCTTTCTGATAAAACTTATTACCCTGGTTTTAAAAACGTTCTGTAACAGTTTTTCAGATGTAACAGTAGCAGGATGTAGAGCTAGCTAAAAATAAAACAAACTTAAGCCTTTAGGGTGTTTTTAATAGCGTGCGGATTTCATCACGCACGCGGGATTGCCCTGCATGCGTGACACCCGCAAGTGTAATTTTCATACAAGTATTATTTGTCCTAGCTTTTGCCCGCGGCTTCACCCGCGTGAAATTTAGTGTCACAGATCGGCATAAATTATAGCCTATATGTTAACCTGGGTTACAAACAAATAATACTGTAAAATTTCAACAAAATCCGTTCAGTAGTTTTTGCGTGAAAGAGTAACAAACATACATCCATCCAGACATCCAGATATCCAAACTTTCGCATTTATAATATTAGCAGGATTCGTGGAATACGCACGATATTAAAACATCCTCTCTTGTTAGTGCCATCCCTATTCTATTTGAGAGCGCGCAATATCGCGAGTGGGTTTTAACGCCTTGATTAGACGTCTGCGATACAAACGCAAGGTGCGATGCGATGCGGTGCGATGCGTCGCCTGTGCTTTTTGTAGAAACTGGTCTTTGAAAACTTTTATGGATTCGAACTTTATTACAATTTTTATTAGTAACGCCTCCATTGTTTCTGACGTCCATCTGATTGATAGTAAGTGAGGGAATCTGTCATCTGGTAGATGGTCAAGGATTCGAATCCTAGGTAGGACATAATAAGGTCACTCGCAGAATTTTATCTTCAAAAAATGTTCTTTCAATAATTGATCTTCTCTGGGTTTATAGTGTNGGATGAAAGAACACCTAAGTACAGTATTACCAAACCACCAATTTGGATTCCGAGAAAAACACGGGACGATCGAACAGGTACACCGTATAGTTGACACCATTAGCAGATGCCTAGAAAACAAATTATATTGCTCTGCAGTCTTCTTAGATATCAGCCAAGCGTTTGATAAGGTGTGGCATGACGGCCTCCTGTTCAAGCTAAAGAAGCATCTCCCGCATTGCTTGTTCCGGATACTTAAATCCTACTTAGATAAAAGNGCGCTTCTTCCAAAAAAGTTTATTTTGTTAAGTGGGGGTATTGATATTAGAACTTCTTGTAACAAAATATGTATTGTTTATGGTAGCATGTGAAAGAAATAAAACACAGTCGTTGCAAAAATCTACGTTTGTTTCAATAATCTCGAGTTACAAAAATGTTAGTGTTGGGACATATCGACAAATATCATATTAAATTAAAACCATGGGGTCCAAGCGCTCGTTCCTTTTATAAGGAACTGGCAAAGAGGCTCACCGAGGTGACCGGTGATCAAAAGGCTGGCAGCTATTTCGGCCAGAGAATTAGCCTGGCCATTCAACGTGGCAATGCTGCCAGCCTTTTGGGCACCATTCCTGACTGCGGCGCTGGGGGTGAAGTATTTTTTATTTTGTAAATAGTTTTTATCATTAGTAATTTTTAAGTTATTTTAAATTAAAACTATTTTTTTAACATATTTAAGTAAAGTTATACGTTTTTCTAAATGTTCTCTATTAAAAACCAAAAAACATTTCATTCTTAAATAATCAAACATCGGAAATCAATCACCGGTAATTTTTTGGGTATTCATAGCACCGTTGCTCTAGAAGAGATGCCCACCGCCCTCTAGCGAGAGGAAAAAACCACTGAAGAACACTGATGTTAATGACTACGACTTAGATTGTACACCCTTGACATGAATTTTAAATTTTACTGTCTTTAAATTTAAATCATGATTGTAATTTTTATGAATAAAGATAAATGAAGAAAAATTGGGTGCATTTTTTCATATCATTTTTTCGAAAACTTATCGATACATCTATGTGAACCGTACGAAACATACCCATCACTAGTCACATTCGTTTGACAGCCGTCATTCTAATCAAGCTATATTGGATCAGTGTTGTTCTTGATACGGCAATTGCCGTAATATACGGCATTCAGGCATCTTAGGCACCATAAATACGGTATACGGCAGCACTTTGATTACCGTATCAAAATATACGGCAATTGAGTAAAGTAGAGTTTTATGAGTTTTTCATGAGTTTTAGTAAACAAAAAATAAATATTTCGTCTAATGGAACGCAAAAACTTGTAAACCATAGATGAAGTAGAAGCGCCACGAAAAGAAACGCCAAAATTGCAACCTTATCTCCGAGATTTTAATGTCTAAAATCGTTATTTCCTCATTTTGGTAGATTCTTCACTTTTATTCGGGTAGGTAGGTTCTTGGACTAAATTATTCAAAACCTTAATAAGTGAAGAATAAAATAAGTAAGTTTAAAAGTAGTATACGCATAGTACATAATACATCACTTGTATTTTTTAAAATTTAAACCTTCCAAATAAACATTTTAAACAATACGGCAATTTTCTTACTTTTCCTTAAAAATCCGGCAATTTTAGAATTAGAATACGGCAACCCTAAATTTGTCAGGAACAACACTGTATTGGATAGACTATAGTTCTTCTAAACTTCACCATGAACGAGATCGATGACAAGTTTTACTACGTCTACAGTTCTTCGTTGGACTACAAAGTTGAGATTAAAATGTGCGTGGTATTTTTCTTTGTTCCTTCTATATTTCGTGGTTTGTATCTAAACAAATGTTTCTTTTCTCATGTTGAACGTTTACTTTTGTTTCCAGTGGGACACTAGAAGGGAAGCGGGCAAAGCCTGAGTATGACAGGCTGCTTGAAGATCCTATGCTCAAGTTTTCTGGACTGTACCAAGAAGGTTGCTCAGACCTGTACGTGACGTGCCAGGTCCTCAGTGATGGGGTGCCGCTGGCCTTGCCTGTCACTACCTCATATAAAGCCTTCACCAACAGATGGAAGTAAGTTTCTCACTCATTTAATGTTCTCTTTCCTAAGGATCTTATTCACGTGATATTATCGTGTCTCTGTTCGCGTATGTAAATAGTAATCGATAAATTGTGTAAATAGGGGTATTGATAACCAACTAGTGGGTAGCCAAGTAGGTAGGTATTCTAAAAAAAAAAAAAAAAAATATTATTTCATTTATTTGCTACATCATTATTTGTTACTCATTATTTTACCAACATAAAATAGTGATACAAGTGTAAAAAGTTAGGGCAAAAGTAACTAAATTGTCTTTATTGAAAACCCTTTGCTACATAAAAAGCCATTGTTTTACAACTACCTACATTTTAATATTATTTGATTTCAAATCTTCCATAGTTTTAATTTGGGCATAGGGCACCCAAAAAGTAGTACACAGCTGCATAAACAACTAACTGTGTTTGGTGAAAGCTGTCAATTAAATCATAATTAATGTTTGTAGTTGCCAGTGGTTTGTTGGCATTTTCTAATTGAGACTTATTGCCTAACAGCTAAACTAATCAGGTAATAATAAGAATTCTTAAATTTATTGCTCCTGGGTGTGTAATAATCTTACTTCTTACTAATATTATAAATGTGAAAGTTTGCATGTCTGGATGTTTGTTACTCTTTCACGCTAAAACTACTGAACAGATTTTGATGAAACTTCACAGTATTATTGTTTATAACCCAGAATATAGGCTATAATTTATGACGATCTGTGTCAAACTAAACTTCACACTGGTGAAGGCGCCGGCAAAAGCTAGTTGTTCATATAACCTGCCTTCAAATTCATGAGTTGTCTTCGTAAAATTAAGTTTTTACATAATTTTAGAATGAAATTCTATTTAATTTTATTTATTTACTAATTTAATTTAAGCTGGAACGAATGGGTCACTCTCCCGGTGTACTTCAGCGACCTGCCTCGCGATGCGACACTTGCGATGACCATTTATGACTGTGCCGGGCCCGGCAAGGTGATGGTTGTGGGCGGAACAACTATATCTCTGTTCGGGAAACATGGAATGCTGCGACAGGTAAGCTAAAATTCATAAATCATAAAATTCATTTATTTCTGCAAATAGGCTTTTAAAAAGCGCTTTTACACGTCCCAATATTAACCCTACCACTGCTTCGGGACAATAAGAACTGAAATACATAGATATTCAGAGAATACTTAAATTGGACTCTAAGTCAAAAGAAAAACCAATGCCCAAAAATATAGAGATCAAAAACCCGGATCCCCACCCGGTTTCTAATCCTAACCGTACAAGTAATCGAAACTTAATTAAGACTTATTCAGAAGCAACGAAAACCAAAAAACAACACACTCAACAAGATAAACAGAATGATTTGGGAGACCCTACTGACTTAATGGACATAATGTTTGAAAAACTTCAACATTCAATGATGACAATGATGGAAAAAATCATGGACAAAATGATGGACCGCATGGTCCAGCTATTCAGCAGCCTAGTTAAAAAATGACCCGAAACCTCCAAGTAGTAACTTGGAACGCCAACGGCTTGACGGAACGACGTCAAGAATTAGAAACGTTTCTCAGAACAGAGATGATTGATATAGCACTAATATCTGAAACAAGATTCACACCGAAGACACACATAAACTTTAATAATTATACAGTGTACACAACCAATCACCCAACTGGGAACAGCCATGGAGGAACAGCCGTAATTGTTAAAAGCAACATTAAACACTTCCCTATAGAGGAATACCGAACGGAAAAAATACAAGCAACATCTATTAAACTTGCAGACAACAAACTAGAAACGGTATTCTCCGCTGTGTATTGTCCTCCAAAACATACAATATCTGCCAACGACTTTAAGGAATACTTTTCTACACTTGGTAACAGATTCATATGTGCTGGCGACTGGAACTCTAAACATTTGAATTGGGGATCTAGGTTGACCAGTACTAGAGGAAGACAACTTTGTAAAGCCACAGAAGAGATGAAGTTGGAATGTTTTTCTGGCGGTGAACCTACCTATTGGCCTACCGACAGACAAAGAATCCCAGACCTATTGGACTTTTTTATAGTTAAAAACATAGATAGTAACTACTTAAACATAGAACCAAGAATGGATCTCACATCTGACCACACACCCGTCATACTGAATGTTGCTACAACAGTTAACCTGGTGGCTCCGCCCCTAAGAATATACAACTTGAACACTACAGACTGGACAAGCTACAGAAATATAATCACGACAGAGACAGAACTAAAGACCAAAATTAACACAATAGAAGAACTAGAAAGACAGCTGGAGCAATTTAATATAACTGTCCACAATGCTGCCAATTCTGCAACTCCAAAAGGGACAGGTAAAGGACAACCTCTAAAACATAACTCGTATCCAAAGGATATTAAAGAGAAAATACAAGAACGTCGTCGTTTGAGAAAAGTCTGGCATACTACAGGATATCCAAGTGATAAAGCCGCATTCAATCGTTTCTCAAATGAACTCAAGGCCCTTATCAGCACCCTAGAAAATGATAATATTCAGCGCTACCTCTCAAATCTAACTCCAACGAGAGACACAAACTACTCGCTGTGGAAGGCTACTAAGAATCTAAAGCGCCCGAAAATCCATAAATCACCTATCAATGATGGAAAAGGAGGATGGGCTAGATCTGATAAAGAAAAGGCAACAATCTTTGCGGAACATCTGAAGGCGGTTTTCCAACCACTCCCTGAAAGCAATCCCGAACATAATAGGGAAATCAAGGAATACCTTGAATCAGCGAATCAAATGTGTCTTCCATTAAAAAGTACCAGCCCAAAAGAAATTGTTAAAGAAATAAGGAACCTCAAGGAAGGCAAAGCACCCGGCTATGACCTTATTGATGCCACATTACTTAAAAACCTGCCTCATAAAGGTGTAATGAAATTGGTTAACATCTTTAATGCCAGCTTAAGACTTGAACATTTCCCTGGGCAATGGAAAATTGCACATGTAGTCATGGTACCGAAACCCGGTAAAGCCCCACACGAGGCTGCCTCATACAGACCCATCAGCCTGCTACCGGTTATCGGCAAACTGTTTGAGAGAATATTGCTTAACAGGATGAAAGAACACCTAAGTACAGTATTACCAAACCACCAATTTGGATTCCGAGAAAAACACGGGACGATCGAACAGGTACACCGTATAGTTGACACCATTAGCAGATGCCTAGAAAACAAATTATATTGCTCTGCAGTCTTCTTANCACCTGACATTAAGAGAGTCGTGTGAAATGAATTTTCACACAAGTATGGCTCTCGAAGAAAACATAGTCTGAGGAATCAACCAAAGAAGTGGCTTATTGTTGAAAAAACAGATTGCCATGAAGCAGAATCATCAAAAAAAAAAAAAAAACATAGATATAGCAAAATATTGATACTAAATGGTAGTATTAATTGCCTACTTGGTTTTTGTACAAATTGAAACTAAAAGGTACTCGTTGATAGTAAATTTAAGTATTCAATTGACAAAAGATTAGTTTTTGTATAACATTATTATTCATACTTTGGTTATACTTATAGTTTTCTGAATAAAGAAAAATAAAATAAAAATACTTGCATGCAGTTGACTGCTACCTATTACCTACTAAATACTTATTTGATCTTTGTTATGTATTTTCAATTAGTTGTACGTACATATTTACATTTACCTTCTGGTTTGTATGACCGTCTTGCCTACCACAACTTTGTATTAGTTACTAAACAAGCATTATTAGTTAATTAACTCGACCATTAGATACAGTTAATGAGTAATACTTCAGCATCAAACTATCTTAGTAATTAAATACCTGTTATAACAAGCATTTTGAGAGAGAAAAAGACAACTTTTGCACTCTCAAAATACTGTTCTTACTTTGTCACGTCACTTGTTCTTACTACAAAGTCAATTCTGCTTAAGTTATTCATTACCAATTATTTTACAAAAACCTTAAGGCAACTACCTGGTCAACAAGAATAGGAAAAAAAATAATCCTTTCAAAACTTTTTGACCATTAGCTGACCTGAGTTTTTGTCCTTTTTTTCAACACTGCCCACATTATTGTTGGGTTTTTAGAGGATACAGCACCCTTTATAACAATAAATCTTTATCTTTCACCCAGTAAAGAATAAGTTACATATTATTTTGGCGCTGGATGTCGTAAATGGCGACAAAATATGTATGCGAATTTCAGGCCTGCCCAAACTCTCTGGCAAACATGCAGAGTGCAGTCCAAATTATCTATTTGCCTCTGGTATATTAGAGTTAGTACTGTTGCACGAGATTCGTTTTTATTTTAATATCGCCGCGATATTCGAGGGTCGGTAGTTCGAATCCCGTTATTCACTGGGCCAATGAAGTAGGGGTGGGTCTAGGGTTGCCAGGTCCAAAATCACAAAAGCCGGACTTCGTGTTTCATTTCGCCGGACATTTTAGTGAGTACTATCATCATCGGTTGCTAACCAACATCCTGATGCGTGCGCTTCATATGATTCTGTGGCTCGACTTTCGCCTGGCGCGGCAACCAAATAAAAAGCCTAACAAAAGCCGGACAGGCCGGACAAGGCAATATTTGGCCGGACAAGATCCTAAAAAGCCAAACATGTCCGGCTAAAGCCGGACGCCTGGCAACCCTAGGTGGGTCTAACACAAGCATTTATTTAGCTTACCTACCTTGAGGAGTTAACGGGACTATAATAAATAAGCATTTTTTGATAGAACATTAATTACATTAATAATCGAGGCAAACATTATGAACACGAGTAATAATGTTGATTCTAATGAAGCTTGATCTCTGAATGCATTACATCCCCCTAATATGAGAGGTCTTGACCTCATCAATTATAAAAGGGAAACGCGCAGAATGCATTTCGATGTAAATAGGAATTGCATGTTCCCGCGTCATCAGCTGATGCTCAGATAACCTCTTCTGGATCGTGCTGAACTCGTTAAGTGATCGGTGTATAAAGTACAAAGATCTAAGGGGACTATCCACACACTTACACGTGTAAAAATCTATCTATCTCATCTCTCGACTTCGAAAGTTCAAACATAGGCCTTCTCTTCAACCTTCCACCGACTTCTGTCCCTGGCCACTTGCATCCAGTTTATTCCAGAGTGTCATCTGTCCAGAAAGACGTGTAAAAATATGAGTAAAAAAATTTTTTTACATAGTAAAAGATTATTGGGGCTAAGTAAATATGAAATGATTAATATGTAACGAGCAGGAGAAAAATACAGAGTGTGGTTTTGTAAAACAACGCCCATCTCAGGGGTGGTATACACGACACTGATGCCAAAAAAAAATAAGTAGAAAATAAATAGTTAAAAATTTATTTATATTTTTCTTGTAATTACTGGGCGTTGTTTTACAAAACCACACTGTATATCCTAAACTCGAACTCGATATTATTCCAAATATTCATCAATGGTACATCAGAAAAAACCATAAAAAAATTTCCTATCTCAACATACTATCATCTTGAGTTCTTGTTGAGGCATTCGCTGTATTAATTTGACTTGGAAGGAACATGTATCTAGTGTCTGCCAAAAAATTAATAGATTTGCGTTTGCCTTATACCGCCTTGCAAAAATTAGTGATCAAAAGACAGCACTTGCTGCGTATCACGGCTACGTCTGCTCAAATTTAAGATATGGTCTTGTTCTGTGGGGAAACTCGGTCGATATCCAGCGTGCCTTTTTAATTCAAAAAAAGTGTCTGAGAGCTATTTGTGGTGCTGGGCCAATGGATTCATGTCGACCAATATTTAAAAAACTTAATTTGCTGACATTACCATCAATGTATATTTTTGAAATATGTATATTTACTAAAAACAATATTAATTCTTTTCAAACGAAACGAGAGATTTGTACATTTTTTACACGGTATCCTAATCGTTTGGTGGTACCGTCTTGTTCAACGACGAATTTTCAGAGAAATTGCTACTTTATGTCTATAAAACTGTACAATAAACTTCCGGACGCAATGAAGGACTTACCCACTAAGCAATTTAAATACCAGCTTTATAAATTGTTAAGCGACAAATGTTTTTATAGCATAAATGAATTTATTAATTGCAAATTTTAAAGAAATTGACACTGTTTTTCTATTATATTTTTTTTTTTTTATCGAAATGTATTTTGTTTATTATTATTGAATGTATAATATCATCATTGTTAATTAATTAATTATTTTAGTTGAATTTTTATAGTCTTAGAGACTTATTTATTTGGACATAATTGTGTGCTTTCTGTTTCACTGTATGTTGCATGCCAATTGTCGTTGGTTAGATGTGTGAAACGAACATTCATTGTTTATCACTACTTTGTACCACATTTACCGCAATAAAGAAATTCTATTCTATTCTATTCTATTTTAGATTTATTTCTTTACTTTGTATTCATAAATAAATATTTATGTTTTGATAACCTGCAATATTTCTCGAACCCCCGTATCGGAGCCTGCATACATATGCGAACGCCATTTAAATAAGCGTCTTGTCAACAAAGCTATTTGGAATTTGCCACTATCTCTACCCCTTCAGTCTCGTCTCACACACACAGCCATGTATACCTATGTGATCTTCAAATTTTTTGTGAAATTATCATCAAAAAAATGACTTAGTGCACTGTGAAGTTTACATTTCAACTTTTTCATTGCAATTTAAATATCATTGGCTGGAAATATTTTTGTTTTTTTTTTTTTCTAAATTTCTAATTCCAAATTCAAAAATGGGCGGTGCGTTCAGCAGCGGAAGGTTATGGAAGAAGTACTTCTCGTTCTTAAAGTTTCGGTTGAGTAAGGTTCGTTTTCGCTTTGTCCACAAAAAGGGGATGTTTGACCTGCGTGTTTGGCCGGGAGTGGAGGGCAGTGAGAAGACCCCGGGCAAGGCGCCGGACCGCGGCAAGGAACAGATGCAGAGACTGGCCAAGCTGGCCAAGAAGCACAGGAATGGACATATGCCGAAGGTAACAAATAACAATATTTTTATATCATGAAACAAATGACCTAAAGTTCATCTACACTGAAAAAAAATTTTGGTTACTGCTTACACAACAGTGACCACCGAAAACTTTGGTTATGAGGAACAAAATGTTGTGTAAATTAAACAAATAATTCTGTAGTGAGCTAGACTTAGTTTGGTTATAGGTAGTTAAAACTTAGTTCGGTGGTCACTTTTGTTGTGTAAGCAGTAACCAAACATTTTTTTCAGTGTACCTCCGGTATCTGAATTGAAATTTTGATCTTGAGAGTGCTCATGAACTTTCATATTAAATTCGTACTTGAGTAAATGAACACACTCGAGCCTATTCAGAGACTGGGCCATGGTCATTCGTACTAATAAAATCGTAACTTTCCAAAATATCTATTGTCCAAAAGTATCGAAACATTTGTTTGTCAACAAACAAATGCTTGTTGTGTGTTTCTTCATAGTTTTGTTTTCTCGTGTAAAATAAAAAGAATTTCGATTGCCACATTTTTTATGACCTCCCCTGCCATTTCACCATTTTCTCATTAATTTCTATTTGGAAGGATTGTTTTATATTCTTGGACATGGAATAGAATCTTTAACACTTTGAACCTAAAGTCGAAATTTTATTAACAGGTGGACTGGCTAGATAGATTGACATTCAGAGAGATTGAGATGATCAATGAAAAAGAAAAGAGAAGTTCCGACTACATGTATCTCATGATCGAGTTCCCCACTGTTCAAATTGACGGTATTAATGTAAGTATCTTTTGGTAAACTAGATCGTAATGCTGTAGTTATACAGGGTGTTAGGTAAACGAGTATATGAGCCGACACTAGCCCATGTTAACATAGGCATATAAATGGTATGGTGAAGTTAGAAATTTGATATCATGATTATTTTTTTTTAATTTTCGTACAAAATAAATTTTACAAAATCCGATTTGTATGAAAATTAAAATAGTTAAAATGAAGATATCAATTTTCTGACTTCACCATACCTTTTATATGACCATATTAACATGGGCTAGTGTCGGCTCATATACCCATTTACCTAACACCCTGTAGAGTTGCTTTTCTACTGTTTAAACTTACTGCATAAAGAACCCAAACAAATGGCTCTAGAGATGGGCGTGTCTGTTCTGACGTCAGGATCCCCAATATGGCGTATATCAAGCATAAGAGTGACGATAGTTGATAACCCTGTAACCCTTTTAAATGAATCAGACATGTTGATATGGCATAAGTACAATAATAGCAATTAAAATAATAATAACACCGAAGAAACAGCCTGCAGGCAGAATCAACGTGAATTGAAAAAAACTTACAGAACTTAATATTGCTTACATTTTTTCACTAAAAAAATCCTTATCGTTTTTGTTAAGAGCGAAAATGAAGAGTTCAGAGAATTGGCGTCTTCGTCAAAAAACATGTTTATTGCTATACTGTAAATACTTGAAAAATTATGGAGAAAATGGCATCACCAGCTCCAAAAACAATATACAAAGATATGCTTATTCGGCCCTTTCAAAAACACGGCGCATTTAATTTGGCAGGAATGGCAATGACGAAAAAAGCGAACGGAAAAAAGCTCTACATTTAATGAGTCGTTTATGAACCGAATATGGAAGCTGACCAAGTTTTATATTGCAGCATGCTGTGGTGTACTACGAGCAAGACGGTGACGAAATGTACCAGTTTAGGGCGCAGGCCGACATCGTTACAGTCCCCGATTATGAGATAGGACAGGTTTGTACAAAACTATAATTTCTTCATTTGGTTTTTTTTATTTGAGACTGATTTTACTAACCAAACTATGGACTGCTTTTGTCTGAAAATAAATGATTTTTATTTTATTTTATTTACTATTTTTTATTTACAATTCTTCAATTTAGTTTTAAAAAAGAGCTTGCTTGTTTGTATTTGTTTACCCATTTCTCCAACACTAGTGATTAGGTTGTGATCCTTATTAAGTAAGACGCCCACCTGATCGATGGATAGGAGCCCTCAAGAAGATGACTAGCAGCTGTTGGATGAAAAAAGTAAAATTACAACTTTCTGCTTTTTTGTGACACTCCTTGGCGTCCAGCAGTGTACCGTCACTGGCTGAAATGATAATAACGATGATGTTTTTATCTTACTCAATCAGGAGAACCTAGTAGAAGCGAAGCAGCACCGTTTGGCACGGTCGCTCCGTGCGGGCGGCAGCGGGCGCGATGCCAAGCCCACGGCGAGTGAGCGTGACCACCTCGCCGCTATCGTGGCGGCACCACCAGGCCAACCGCGAGCCGCCGCCGACCAGGATGCGCTGTGGAAATTCAGGTAGGTTGTCTTCCACAGCTGGCTCTTAGGGACACGACGCGAGGCCACGAGGACATGGCACAAGCTTATGGGGACACAATGCGAGCCCAAGGGGACACGACGGGAGCCTATGGGGACACGACTCCAAGCCTATGGCCAGTGAGCGCGACCATCTCGCAGCTATAGTGGCGGCGCCGCCGGGACAACAGCGCGCCGCCGCCGACCAGGATGCGCTATGGAAATTCAGGTAGGTTGTCCTCCACAGCTAGCCCGTAGGGACACGAAGGGAGCCTATGGGGTCACGACGCCAAGCCCACGGCGAGTGAAAGTGACCACCTCGCAGCTATCGTGGCGGCGCCGCCGGGAAAACCGCAAGCCGCCGCCGACCAAGATGCGCTCTGGAAATTCAGGTAGGTTGTCCTCCACAGCTGGCCAGTAGGGACACGACGGGAGCTTATGGGGTCACGACTCCAAGCCTATGGCCAATGAGCGTAATCATCTCGCAGCTATCGTGGCGGCGCCGCCAGGACAACCGCGAGCCACCGCCGACCAGGATGCGCTCTGGAAATTCAGGTACGTTGTCTTCCACAGCTGACCCGTAGGTTCACGACGGGAGCCTATGGGGACACGACGTCAAGCCCACGGCTAGTGAGCGTTACCACCTCGCAGCTATCGTGGTGGCACCACCAGGCCAGCCGCGAGCCGCCGCCGACCAGGATGCGCTCTGGAAATTCAGGTAGGTTGTCCCCTACAGCTGACCCGCGGCACAAAATTTTGTGCCCGCGGGGACACAACGCGAGCCCAAGGGGACACGACGCGAGCCCGCCAAAATACGAAGCGAGCCAGCGAGGACAGGACGTGACCCGCGGAGTCACTATGCGGCTTATTCCACTATTCCCCGTTGACAATCCCCGTCAACGTTAACGCCAATTAGAGCTTATAATGGGGAATAATGAACTAAAAAGTTCATTAATGCCCGTTGTATTAGGATTTTATTTTTAACGTAATGGGGATTAATTAACATTTTAGTTCATTATTCCCCATTAATAAGTTCATTAAGTTCCAATTGGCGTTAACGGGAATAGTGAACAAAAAGTTCACTAATCCCCGTTGACGGGGATTGTCAATGGGGAATAGTGGAATAAGCCCACTACGCGAGCCCGAGGGGACACTAAGCGAGCCCACGGCCAGTGAGCGCGACCATGCAGGATGCTCTCTGGAAGTTTTGGTGTGCTTTCTTTTTTTATCCGTCATTTGTTTTATTGTTATCTTTTGTTTTTTATGTTCAATCTGTATTTTCTATCGCGCTCAAGAACTTCAGCTGTATATCCGTCATTTGTTTTCCTGATTGTTGTTTTTTTTTATGTCCAGTCTTTCTTTCGCGCTCTAGATATTCAACTGTAACTGTGTCGTTTTTACACCTAAATTAATTTAGTTTTTTTAATATCTAATCTTTTTTGTCTTCCACGCTCCAATTTATTTAGGTGTAAAGTTTGTGAATTATAAATAAGGAATAAGTAAGCTACAACTAAAAAAAAATTCAAATAAACGCATTGTTAAGGCTTTGTTCAAGATTAACATAAACATTATTGTTGCAGATTCTATTTAACATCACACCGTCGGGCTCTCACCAAGTTTTTGGAATGCGTCAATTGGAACAGACCAGGTATGTAATTGTTTATTTTAGGACATTGCCATAGCTACAAGAGTTCACCCACAAGGTGAACAGATGACCTTGTAAAGTGCTGGACGCAGGCCGCTACTAACTGGCTAATCTGGCAATCATTGAGGGAGGCCTATGTCCTATCTTCAGTCGTCGTGTGACTAAAATCATGATGATGATGAACAAATCTTTCATCATCAATGTAATCTCGTGATTACTGAGTATATTGTGAGAAGTATGGAGGTAAGTCGCACCTTAATTTCGAACTCCTCCTATGTTCTTCTGATTAATTTCGTTGCGAGTCCAATGACAGTTTAACTTTCCCTTGGGACAAACTTGACCTTCATTGGTTTGGTTATTGTGGCGGTCAAGCTGTAGATCCTGGCGACACAGGAGTTGCAGTTGTGAGAACGGGAGGTGGGAATAGTCCCGTTACTGAGTATATTCGAATTTCTAAGGTGTATAGTCAAATGTTATCTTAGACCAATTCTCCGACGGTAATCTAATAAATAATACGTCTTAAAAATTAAGATAAGTATTATTTTAAAACATGTACTTTATTGCACGATGTTACACAACCAAATATCGAGTGGTTTAAGAAATACCAATAAAAATGGAATACTAACTGGTTCCACCAAGAAAAACTTGTTTTACAAGTAAAGATTTAACTTGGACATTATGCAGATGAACTTTAATAAACATGTCACTAATACCGCCTTATGTTATGTTAATAAGTAGGTTGTTTCACACGTTTCCAAATAAATGGGAATATTAAATACACCTACACACAGTGCTGTTACTAACTTAGATTAAAGTTTTGTATAAGCACGTGTTTTCGCTCCATCTATTGTTATGAAAGTACAGTCATCATCATCTTATCAGCCATAGGACGTCCACTGCTGAACATAGGCCTCCCCCAATGCTTTCCATGTTGCCCGGTTGGTAGCGGCCTGCGTCCAGCGCCTTCCTGCTACCATTGTGGTGTCGTCGGTCCACCTTGTGGACATATGTGATAGTACAGTAATCAGAAGAAACTAGGATACATAAATCTTTGTGGTGGATGAACAAAGATAAAAGAACTTGTTTTTCTATTGTTTCCAGTACATTGACGATAAAAAAGTTAATCAAAATTCAAACAAGAGCTTGACCTACAATAATCATAAAAAAATGCAGCGACTGCATAAGTTTGGTGGACGCAAGCGGTGAATGTCGCTAAGCTATTCATAAACCAAAAGTACTTACACAGTAACACACACATTGTACATTTTCAAAATTAAATAACTTCACAAAAATGTCATTAAGGGCTGATTTTTTAATTGTCAAATAACTTTTAACTGGTGAATAAACTTGTCATTTTGACATATTTCCCATACTGAAACTGTCAATGTGCCAAACTTATTCTTCAGATAAAAGTTATCCAACGATTGAAAAATCAGCTCTAAATAATATAATAAGCATAAATTGTTAACATAATATGCATATCATCAATTAATTAGCATCAAAAAGCCATTGGCTAACGAATACTTCGCTTTATGATCAAAAATATTACTTGCAGGCAGACTTCAAGGTCTTCCAGCAATTTTAAATTCTCTTTTTACATGTCCTGCACCACATTTTACAAGTTTTTTAAACATTTACCTGCTAAACCTTTGTTTGTCGCTTGACACTAGAGGACAATCCAATAATAAGTATGATTAATTTAATTGCTAATCCAATGACTAGTTTTTCTAGTGCATCAATTTATTTATGTATTCATTTTGGTCAATTTCAAATACTTTATCGTAACTTTTGATAAATCTAAACCGCTTAAGTTAGACGCTTGAAATTAGGCATGCAGGTACCTTAGTAAACTTAAAGCTTAGTTACAACAGGATTTTGCATAATTCCCACGGGAACGGGAGTTAGCGGGAAAAAACATTTGTATGAAAAAATCTAAACCGCGTAAGATAGATGAAGGGGGTAAAACGAGATCCACGCGTACGAAGTCGCGGGTGGCCGCTTGTCGCATTATATTTGTCGATGATGATTAATAATATTAAATCACTATTCCTGTGTGTACTTACTAAGTTACTCTATTATTATTATTGGTTTTTTGTGCCTTTACTTGCGCCAACTCGACCAGGTTTGATCTATTGTGGCAGCCCTTGTCTTTAGAGTTCACTGCTTAGTCCCTTAGTAAGTTACTCTAAAGAAATGTTCTCCAGTGACTTATCAGAATACTACAAGTGTAATCAATTAAACATATTTCTAAGTTTTAATAGACGAATTTTTTTATTTAGACCGTCTGCAGTACCCTAATATTTATAATGGCACAAGCCAATAGACTTCTTCCGGGCCTTGTCACTCCATGAGGGATCATCGCCCTGATCACATTTGGCCTCTACGTTGAGGTCGGGTCTATTCTTGATAAAAATCTGTACAGACTTACATACGTTTATCAGAAACTCTTAATAATCCTTTCACAACTACACTCGGCATCAAATAAATCGCACCTCCCGCGACAAGCACTTATCAAACGTATGCATCCCCACTTCCCACCAACATTGGTACCATTTGAAAGCCTAGTTCTAAACTTCATTTCATTAAAGGAAAGGTTTTTACCCCAAAAATGTGTCTTTACAAGGATCCAGAGTCACTTCTTCAAAAAATAGGTAGTTACGCTATAGCCATTTTTTATGACTATAAAACTGTTAAGTTGGGATTAATCGCTATCCATCTGCTAAAGAGGACACGTGATATCTTTATTTGGTTTTATAACCATAAAAATTGGTCTAATTGATCCCAGAGGTGAGCCCAAAGTGAGGTCTATTTTCAAGTCACATTTATGGTATATGTTAATCATTTATTTAGAAATGAAATGTATTTTTCTTTAAGGATATTTATTGGGCTTTCAAATAACACCAATATTGTTGGGGTACCATAATTGTGTCAGAAGAAAATCTTTAAAGTTCGCGTCGCGGAAGGTGCGATTTATTTGATGTTGAGTGTATGTTGTACTAAGCTGCCATAAGAACGATAAAAACTACGCTAATGTAAATCATAAAGTTATGAATATGTATGTTATTATTGCATTATTACTGCATTAAACCGAAATGAATGGGGCCGGCAAACTGGTTTTACAGCCGATAAGTAGTTTTAAACTAAGTTCAAGTTAGTTTTCGACAGAAGTTGGAAGAATCGTGCGTGTCGATGTAATTTGTGAGACGTTTTCGCGCATTTTTTAAATTAACAAATTGTGAATAACTGTGAGGTACTTTTTAGTGCATTGTGTTTGAAAATTATAAAGTGTGAAGATTTCATTTTGTGCCTAAACTGTGAAATGATTTTGAAAGTGAATTTTAGTGTCAGAATTTGCAGCCAGTATGGTTTTGTACACGAATAAGTGTGTCGAAAATGAAAATGGAGGTATTGCGATCTTTTCTTTAAAATAAGTATTTTTAGCAGACGCTTTTGGTAACATTCATTTGATAACAACATTTAAGCCTTAAATCTATACAAATATTATAATGCGAAAGTAACTCTGTCTGTCTGTCTCGCTTTCAGGCCTAAACCACTGAACCGATTTTGATGAAAAGCATAGAGATAGTTGAGTCCTGGGAAAGGACATAGGATAGTTTTTATCCCGGTTTTTGAAACAGGGACGCGCGCGATAAAGTTTTTCTGCGACAGACAAGTTTCCACGTGTGCGAAGCAGCGGGCGGAAAGCTAGTATTTAATAAAATCTATATTAAGCCTAAAATTTCACGAATAGAAATTGATTATGTGATTTAGGTTTGTTTGGATTTCTTTATTTCGGACAGATTGCGATTAATTGGTTCAATCAAAGACCTTGTACAGAACGGAAATGAACCTCGCAATTATTTATCTACCTACCGGCACTATTGCTTAGTTTCTGATTTTTTGTTCTTTTAAAACTAATTTTTATTACTATGCAATCAAAAGTTCAATTTTTTTACATAAATGCAATGCATAATCACGACTTCGTGACTTTCCGGCTCCTTGGTATTTAAATTATAGTGCCCGAGTCACAGAGAAACATAATTTATATATTATCATATGATATAATACAATTTTTTTATGCAAGACAAGGCCTACTTTGTCCAGCAGTGGACGTCATTTAGGAAGGTATTCCACACGCTTAAACCAGGAATCAATACTGCTACTATACGCGAGGTAAACTTGACCTTCACTGGTTGGGTTCTTATTGGAATTCAAGCTGTAGATCCTGGCCACTCAGGAGTTACAGTGGTGGGAACGGGAGGTTGAAATAGTCCCGTTATACGCGAGGTCCGGAAAGTGGAGAGGAGAGATGAAACAGATTTCGTTATTTCGCTCAGCCTTGGTTCTGAAAACTGATTGGTTATTCAAACACATCTCATATTCTTTCCTCTTTGGTAGAAGCCAAGCCTTAGGGCCTTACAACTGGCACATAACAAGCGTTTTAGAGCGAACACGAGGCGAAAACTCTAGGCAGAAATGTTGTACAGCCGCGACGTCTTCGCTGCGTCGCCGCTCCGCTCTGAAAACGCTTGCAATCCACCAGTGTCTCACTTCACGCCAGCTCACTTCTGGGTCATCATATGATGTGATGATAAATATTGTTTGTTTGCAGGCGAGGTGCGGCAGGCGCTGGCGATGATGAAGCAGTGGACGCCGATGGATGTAGAGGATGCTCTCGAGCTACTCACGCCCAAGTTTACGCACCCAGCTGTCAGGAAGTACGCATCTTTGTCTGTCATCACCACCGATTTAATGGTGATGATACTGTCATCACCATCACATAGCATCTGGCTTGCTAAGGGCGTCCGTCAAACCCTTGGATCTAACAGCTAGCATGCATCTTGCGTCTAGCATGCGATTTTAACAAAATATGATGTGACGTTTGGTGGAAATTTTTTGTTAATACTTTTCGAAACTACTGCTAAGAATAATACTATTGTAACTAGATCCTTTTCTTTCCTAATCCGTCTAAAGCTCGAACCCCACTGGAAGTCTCGAAGAAAATGTATGAACGTGCCTAATAATAATAATAATAATAATAAATAATTTATTTCAGACTTTCATCCATAGTTTGTTAGTAGGGATTAGTAACAATTTTTCCTTATATTATGTTAGTTGAGTTAGTGCACATTACTTTTAGTTTTTCATTTTATTTGGCCTACAGATAAAAGCCTAAAGACCTAAAAGCGCTACAGTTTCTTTGAAGAAGTTAAAAGGTTTGACCTAAAAAATCTGACCCAGAAGCTGGATATGACTTGCCACCTCCTAGGCCAGCTGGGTACGCCCATACTCATCCGTCTATCGTTCCTCCGGATATAGACCATTTCATCCCAGAACATTTTAGTGTAGATGAGCTTTTAAATAATTCGCATGCATAAAATTTTACATGGTGGGGACTTTTTTGACCATCATCCTTTTTATTGTAGATACGCCGTGTCTCGCCTGAAACAAGCCCCTGATGAAGACCTACTGTTGTACCTACTGCAATTGGTGCAAGCTCTGAAGTATGAGGATTTCTCAGAGATTCATGAGGGTAAGTAAACATGAACTATTATGACTTAGCGTTAGAATTATGGTGCCGTATTACAAAAAAGTTGTACCTGGTTTGAAAATTACATTTGCATACTACATTTTAATTTAAACTAGTGATCCATGCGTGTCTGGTTTGCATCGATTAAATTGATAGCTGGATGTCCTTTGTAGAGCCCAAAATATCTATGTCATTTACTATTGCAAATTGTTACCTTTATCTGCTGCTGTCTCTCCTGGTTCCAGACAAGTTATTAATCAATTTCATGCCTTATTAAATAAAATAAATATCCTTGGACATTTTACACTGCGCCGCTAGCCCCAAACTAAGCAAAGCTTGTACTATGGGTACTAGACAACGGATATAAAATTCATCATTTCAATTTCTGCCCGGCCGGGAATCGAACCCGTGACCTCTCGGCATAGTAGTCCGTTCTGAATCACTACACCAAACGGCCGGTTATAGATCCAAATGACTTGAAAAATTAAAATGGGGTACATTTCATCAATTGGTTAAACTACGTTTCTGAGAAGATGTTCTTTGTTTTCAACAGAGTACATACGAGTATGCGGCAAAGACTCGGCCGTGGTATATTCGGACGCAGAAGGGAAGCTCATGCAGAGCGGACACAGGGGCAGCCAAGCTAGCCTGCTGTCCACCTCAGGTACAGTTAAGATGTTATTTCTATAGTCTGGTCCGTGAGCACGTAGAATTTTGTCCAATGACCCCTAGCTACCCATCCTTATCTATCGCGCGTAATTATGTTCCTGTCGCGCTCGCACACTCACTGCGGGCGCCCGTCGCGCAGTCGCGACAGCAATAATTACGCACGAGCTATAAGGATGGGTAGCTTGGGGTCATTGGACAAAATTCTACGTGCTCACAGACCAGGCTTTACACAATTTATTTATTTGACGCCTATGGCTACATCAAAATTGATACAATTAAACCCGAATACAAGATGTTCCATTAGTAGTCAACTAAAAAAAGGTGCTAGTCACCATCAATCCCCAATTTTTAAGTGACCCCTATGGTATCACAACAGGAATTTTGTTTTCAAAGAGGTCACTTAAAAACTAGGGATTGATGGTGAAAACGGACATGATTCTACTACTGCTCAAATGCAACAACTTTTCCCCAAGAGAATGAAGTTAAAATCTTTAAAAAAACCTTTCTATACAACTTTCATCAGCAAACAGTCGTCATAATGGGGAATAATTTATTTAAATATTGGTCTTGTAGGAAAAAATATGTATTTGAGTAGTAGAATCAACCTTTTTGTTTGGACACCTACCAAAGAACCCTGTTTAACACTGTTGTAATCTATTCTTTCAGTATTGACATCCAGCGAGATGACGTCATCGGTAACAAGTCGGCGCTCGTTAGACGCGCGGACGGATGACGCGACACCGGCGGAGGAAGCCACTAACGACAACAGTGTGACTGACAACAATAATATCTTCGCGTGAGTCTGACATCAAAGTCATCCTTTCATAATAATAGAAAATATGTAAGCTTTTTTATTTAGCATCATCCAATCACTCAATGATTTTCTACAGACATAAAAAATTTCGTGACGTCACTCCACACATTAGAAAACAATACGCCGAGTCCCATATATTACGAGTTGCCATGGGCGCGTGTCATATGACGTCACGCACAGGTAGTTCTATACAAAGTTTGAACACGTCTTTAGTAATCGGCAACCAGCGATTCTCGCGAGTTCGCAAGACGCAATGCGACTGTTATAATGTAAAGGTGTGTCTCATTACTCCCATAATTTATCTCTATAAATAAAAATGAATTGCTGTTCGTTAGTCTGATTAAAACTCGAGAACGGCTGGGCCGATTGAGCTGATCTTGGTTTTAAAATGTTTGTCGTAGTCCAGGGTAGGTCTAAACGGTGAGCAAATAAGGAAACATTGCGATAGCTTATTTATTGCCTTTAAGGCGGAACAGAGTTTGCCGGGTCAGCTAGTTAATTATAAAAATAATGATTTTGTTTTTTGCAAACAAAACTGTTTTTGGCTCTCCTATCCTATTATTCTATAAAAGGTTGCCGAGCCCTGCTTTAAAAACTCATCATTTCAGCCACAGGACGTCCACTGCTGAACATAGGCCTCCCCCAATGCTTTCCATGTTGATCGATTGGTAGCGGCCTGCGTCCAGCGCTTCCCTGCTACCTTTACGATGTCGTCGGTCCACCTTGTAGGTGGACGTCCCACGCTGCGTTTTCCGGTACGCGGCCTCCATTCCAGAACCTTGCTGCCCCATCGGCCGTCAGTTCTGCGTACTATGTGCCCTGCCCATTGCCACTTCAGCTTGCTAATACGTCGGGCTATGTCAGCGACTTTGGTTCGTTTACGGATCTCCTCATTTCTGATTCGATCTCGCAAAGAAACACCAAGCATAGCCCTCTCCATAGCACGCTGTGCAACTTTGAGCTTCTGTATAAGGCCTATAGTGAGAGGCCACGTTTCCGAGCCATAAGTTATCACTGGTAACACACATTGGTTATACACTCTAGTCTTCAGGCATTGAGGTAATTTGGACGAAAAGATGTTGCGTAGTTTCCCGAACGCTGCCCAGCCGAGTTGGATTCGACGATTGACCTCCTTCTCGAAATTGGACCTACCTAGCTGAATCGTTTGTCCGAGGTAGACATACTTGTCGACAATCTCGAGAATTGAGCTCCCAACTGAAACTGGGTAGGGCGTAACATGGACATTCGACATAAGCTTCGTTTTGTCCATGTTCATCCTCAGGCCTACCTGTTGGGAAACTCGATTAAGGTCTTCGAGCATTGTGCCAAGATCTTCCAACGATTCTGCCATGACCACAATATCGTCGGCAAACCGAAGGTGAGTGATGTACTCGCCATTAATGTTTATGCCGAATCCTTTCCATTCCAGGAGTTTGAAAGCGTCTTCCAATGCAGCGGTGAACAGTTTCGGAGATATAACATCTCCCTGCCTAACGCCTTTAAAAACTCAGACTTTATTTATTAACAAACAAAATTATCTATTCCAGCGAGACCGACGGCGAGGAGCACCTCAGCTTATCGTCGTTTCTGATCGAACGCGCCTGCGGGAACAGCGTCGTCGGCAACTACCTCTATTGGTACCTGCTCATCGAGTGCGAGGACCGGCCCGCGCAGGATCATGCTGTCCGGGCTATGTATCTGAGAGTCATGCGCGCCTTCTCGCACCAGCTGGCTAAAGGTAAGAGAGAAAGAGACGGCATATGCCGCCCGTGACCTACGGTGAAGGTCACGCAAGTTTTCAGGGTACTCGGCTCACGGCGCAGGGCTGACTTTGGCGTGCGAACTATAGACCTGCGCGCGCGCGCCTTCTCTCACCAGCTCGCTATAAGGTACGATTCTCGTCCTTAAGTCCGTAGCGTAAGGCCGACATTAGCGTGCGCACTTGTACCTACGAGTGATGCGCTCTTGCTTCTACCAGCTCGCCAAAGATGCGACTCTCGTCCCTAAGCCCACGGCGTAAGGCCGACAGTAGCGTGCGCGCTATAGTCTATAGACCTGCTCGCTTCTCCCACCAGCTTGCCAAAAGTACAA
This sequence comes from Ostrinia furnacalis, assembly GCF_004193835.3. Taxonomy (NCBI): domain Eukaryota; kingdom Metazoa; phylum Arthropoda; class Insecta; order Lepidoptera; family Crambidae; genus Ostrinia; species Ostrinia furnacalis. The sequence continues at coordinate 190,678 of NW_021130309.1, forward strand.
CTCTAGCTCCTAATCCCGCGGCATAAGGTTGACAGTGGCTTGCGCGCAATAGACCTGCGAGCGCGCGCTTTCTCTCACCAGCTCGCTAAGTATGACTCTCGTCCTTAACCCCGTGGCGCAAGGCTGACAGTGGCGTGCCGGCTATCGCGCCTTCTCTCACCAGCTCGTCAAAAGTACGACTCTAGCTCCTAAGCCCGCGGCGTAACGCCGACAATAGCGTGCGCGCTTTGGACTATAGACTTACGCGTCTCTCCCACCACCTCGCTAAGATTACGACTAGCTCCTAAGTCCGCGGCGTAAGGTTGACAGTGGCGTGCGCTAACTCTACTGGTACCTGCTCATCGAGTGCGAGGACCGGCCCGCGCAGGACCATGCTGTGCGGGCTATGTATCTGAGAGTCATGCGCGCCTTCTCGCACCAGCTGGCTAAAGGTAAGAAAGAAAGAGACGGCATGTGCCGTGACTCACGACCACACACGACGCAGGTTTTCAGTGTTGCCGAGTAAGAGCCACAGACCATAATATAATAACAAAGGTACAACTCTCGCCCCTAAGTCTGCGGCGCAAAGCCGACAGTGTATTGTCTCTGTTACTGATTTACTTTACACACAAAAAAATACTCACCTCAACTTTTTCTCCAACAGGCAACGCGGAACTTCAACGCACGCGCAACTTTCTCGCTCGCCAACAGGTGTTCATAGACAAACTCGTCAAGCTAGTCAAGACCGTTACCCGAGAGAGCGGAAACCGCAACAAGAAGGCTGAACGCTTACAGCAACTACTAGCCGACCCTGATGCCTTCAAATTCAACTTCACAAACTTCGAGCCCATGCCCTTTCCCCTAGATCCAAACGTAACCATCAAAGGAATAGTGGCCAAAAAGGCCAGCCTCTTCAAATCTGCACTAATGCCTTCCAAACTCACTTTCCTAACCACCGAGGGCGTCGAATACGAGGCGATATTCAAGCACGGCGATGACCTCCGTCAGGACCAACTTATTCTCCAAATGATCACTCTCATGGACAAATTGTTGAGAAGAGAAAACCTGGACCTAAAACTGACCCCTTACAAAGTCCTGGCGACCAGTTCAAAGCACGGGTTCCTACAGTTCATAGAGTCAATAACTGTGGCCGAGGCATTGGCAACAGAGGGAAGCATACAGAACTTCTTCAGAAAACACAATCCGTGCGAGGGCGCCCCGTACGGGATCAAACCTGAGACCATGGACACATATATTAGGAGCTGCGCGGGATACTGCGTGATCACTTATTTGCTCGGTGAGTTTTTTTAAAACTTGTTTATTGCAGTAGTAAGCTTACATCTTTAATTGCATTGCATGGTGCATTTTTTCAAATCGTTCTTAGATAGGCTAATAACGTTTTCATAAAGTTAGATGCAATTTTCGCCAAAATGGGTCTTTGGCTTTGATTCCCATTCTGCAGCGTAATTTTTAGTGTCTATTTTAGTCAACCACCCACTTGTTTGTCTCATCCATCCTGGTATAGATTGAATTAGCCACAGTTCACACACTAACCACACTTGAAAAAATCCCATCATCCCTTGATTATGATTTCGGGATAAGATGAGAATAAATTGCATTTCCATTGAAATATTTTTATCATTTTTAGTTCAAAAATTTCGACATCGTTAAATAAACTCCACTTTCCTCAATTTCTACACCGTTAAACTCCTCTTTTCTCAATTTCTACACCATATTATAATAAACTCCACGTGTCTCAATTTCTCCAACGCATACCTTTCAGGCGTGGGCGACCGTCACCTTGACAACTTATTACTCACCAAAGCGGGCGCGCTATTCCACATCGACTTCGGTTACATCCTGGGCCGCGATCCCAAGCCTCTCCCGCCTCCCATGAAGCTCAGCAAAGAAATGGTAGAAGCCATGGGCGGCGTCCACTCCGAACATTACCACGAGTTCCGCAAGCAGTGCTATACTGCTTTCCTGCATCTGAGGAGGTAACTCAACTAACAACTAACCCTCTTAAAGTCAATTCAATAGGCTTCAATTGCTATAGTAGTCTGTGGTAGGTAGGATACTCTTGATGTCAATTCTTTTTCAATAGGCACAATAAGAAAAGATGACGTGCTGAGCGAGGATCAGAAAATTATCGCCGCTAAGATGAGCAAGAAACTTTTAACTTGTTGATACACTAGGCATCATTTAGCCATCTGGATACGTTATGGCCTTCCTAATCGAGCTATACTCAATGCGCAAGTTATTCAAATGCTGTCCAGATTGCACTGTGTAAAATGTCCATGGATTTGGGGACAATTTATAGGTCGTTAGTTCAGATCCGGCTCGAAGGACCATTTCGTTTGGGGTATTCTTGGTATTATAGAAAAGAATAGATCGGATTTATTCGTTTTCTGGTAGCTTGAAGAATAATTCGAAAATAAACTTCTGCCTCGCCTTGTCCCGTTACGCGGGGTCGGCTTTTCCAATCATGCGCCGCCATTTGTTTCTATCTTAAACCTTCTTATTCGTGGAATCCCAATACTGTTTCCTTTTGAACATTTGGTGGTTTGAGGTCTTCTTCTTTCTCTTATTTTTTAATAATTCGAAGATAACGCCTAACTTTGTTTTTCCTCGCAGACACGCCAACCTGATGCTAAACCTGTTCTCCCTGATGGTGGACGCGTCGGTGCCTGACATCGCACTGGAGCCCGACAAGGCGGTCAAGAAAGTGCAGGACAAGCTGAGGTAATATCTGACGTCACATGTTCTTTAATCATCATCATCAGGGTCGTCTTTAACCTAAGGGCCCTGGGCATTTATGGATTAAGGGGGGCTCTTATCATCTGGAAACAGGTTTTATTAGCAGATGGGGGGCTTATGCCTGTTTTCACCATCAATGCCTAATTTTTAAGTGACCCCTATGGTAAGATATGACAGGCATTTTGTATTCATAGGGGTCACTTAAAAATTAGGGATTGATGGTGAAAACGGGCATTAGTCGTCAAAATAACGACTTCTCAAAATGCCAACCGGGACGCAAAATGTCCACTTCTCGAAATTACAACTTCTTGAAATGTCAACTTCGCTAAAAGACAACTTCTCATAATAATATTGTCTATTTCGGATATTTCGATTATTTGTGGACACCTTCCTATCACATAAAAAAAAAAGATGGGAGCCCCCTCAGTCGCGGGGCACGTGGGAAAGAGGGGCCTAATCATCATTGTCGTCGGCGTCGTTTCAGTCAAATGACGTCCACTGCTGGACAAATGCCTCCCTCAAGAATTTCCATAACGACCGGTCCTGCACTGCTCGCATCCAGGTACTTTCCTGGCTTTATATCAACATGGGCCTTGTTTAGTTATTTAATTTTTAGCGTTAAGAGTCGCATCTCAAACTTACTTGAAAATTATAAATAACTTGAAAAAAACGAACTGCCTAAGGCGGGAATTGAACCCACGCATATGCCTTAGGCAGTTCGATTTTTTCAAGTTATTTATAATTTTCAAATGGGCCTTGTTGTCTGGCGTAATCTATTGGCGAGCGCGCGAGCATTCGTTTTCTTTTTTCGAGATGGGCTTTCAAAGCTCAAGGCTAATAATAGTAGGGAATTTAGTGCAATGATTTGTATGGAGACCCCTCCACTTTGGTATAGAAGGCTCATTTTTGCACCAGTTGTTCTTTGGGTGCTCCTGAGTAGATTTCCGTCGGTAGACATCGGGAGCCCCCCCTGTGGTAGCAGGGGGAGGGGGGGCAAGTTTCCTTCTGCCGCGCTTCACTTTAAGGCCCATATCTTCAAAACTATGGGTATTAGGGCAAGTGTGGTGTCATTTTCGGATAATTAAAGAATGGCGAATTCATTTCTAGAACAAACTTTTTGCCTTTTCATACAAAAAAATAGAAATATGGAGTAAAATTCACAAAAACCAAAAAGTATTTTTTTAAATAAACGTCGTTTACTTTTAAACCACTGGAGATAATCTAATAAAAAAAATATGTCCTGAAAGCTACATTTATCAGGATTATAAATATATACCATTTTATGGTACTTTTTTTGAAAAAAGTAGGTGAAAAAAAATGTTTCTTCAGGGCACAGCGGGCGAATTTTGATACGCGTCGGAAATAAATATTAATTTTATCCATGAATTCATACTATTTGGTTCATAAGCAAGTAAAGATTATTATTTTAGAATTTATTTAGAGTTCCTGGCACATCATGCTACCATGATTTGTATTTTTTCTTNATCTAACTGCCTAAGGCGGGAATTGAACCCACGATGCCTTAGGCAGTTACATTTTTTCAAGTTATTTATAATTTTCAAATTAGTTTGAGATGCAACTCTTAACGCTAAAAATTAAATAACTACATAATGTGTCATAATTTATAAATAAAACAATTTGCTAAATATTTTCATGGCTTTATTTAAGATTTGGATTATAAAAAATATATATTTATGTAAGCAACTACTCGTATAGATTGACGAATCGTATGATTGGGCTTTATACGTGGCGTAGTTTTGCACATACGCCTATTTGCCTAAAATTTTATTTTGTATCTAATGGAAAAAAAAATTTTTTTTCTTACTGACGTTATAGATTAGAGCAAAATGAAATCATTACTTAAATAATTGGAAAAAGGCGTAAGCGGCAGTTTCGCCTTTATACGTAGGAGCCATCGGTATAGGATCAGTTGCAAGCAACCGACTCAGTCTTCCCTTTATCCGACTGATTGGGTGTGGCCCAGAGTCGATAGCAACATGGAGCCTACATGGACCGATTTGCCCGTAGCTGCCGTAGCTTGCCTGGAAATGGTGAGAAGTAAGTGCAAGAAGTAGTGCAGAAGCTGGTGCTGTCTGAAAAAACAACTATAATATAATGGTCACAGCCGTAGCCTTTGTGTTAAAAATAATCTCCCGTACTATGATAATATCAATCCTCACTTTCCTCACACTTACCTTTCCGTTATCACTGGTACAATAGTATGTAGAAATAAAAATGTATATTAAAATAATAATAATAATCATTAGACGTTTAGACAAATTCAAGTTCTTTATTTAGTGCTTTCTTCTTATGATATTTTCATTAATACAATGTAATTAAACTATTTTGAACCTTATGTCTTACACATAGAGTTCAAAATTAATTGAAGAAAAAATACAAATCATGGTAGAATGATGTGCCAGGAACTCTAAATAAATTCTAAAATAATAATCTTTACTTGATTATGAACCAAATAGTATGAATTCATGGATAAAATTAATATTTATTTCCGACGCGTATCAAAATTCGCCCGCTGTGCCCTGAAGAAACATTTTTTTTCACCTACTTTTTTCAAAAAAAGTACCATAAAATGGTATATATTTATAATCCTGATAAATGTAGCTTTCAGGACATATTTTTTTTATTAGATTATCTCCAGTGGTTTAAAAGTAAACGACGTTTATTTAAAAAAATACTTTTTGGTTTTTGTGAATTTTACTCCATATTTCTATTTTTTTGTATGAAAAGGCAAAAAGTTTGTTCTAGAAATGAATTCGCCATTCTTTAATTATCCGAAAATGACACCACACTTGCCCTAATACCCATAGTTTTGAAGATATGGGCCTTAAAGTGAAGCGCGGCAGAAGGAAACTTGCCCCCCCCTCCCCCTGCTACCACAGGGGGGGCTCCCGATGTCTACCGACGGAAATCTACTCAGGAGCACCCAAAGAACAACTTGTGCAAAAATGAGCCTTCTATACCAAAGTGGAGGGGTTCTTGCACTAAATTCCCTACTATAAAGGATATGTGCGATTTTGGGACAAACATTGTAGTGTGATGTTCTGTTGAATATGCCTTATAAATTTCAAACTGTTGCATTAGTTTGCATCAATATAACACCGTTTGCCGGAAAGATACCTTATTGCCTTACCGCAAATGATTTGTAATTAATTCTGTTGCGTTGCGCTTGATCGCCATAGACTGGCACTAAATGAAAATCCAGCTAACTTAACATCCTATTTTCACTTCCAGACTGGACTTGGGCGACGAAGAAGCTGTGCACTACCTCCAGAACCTGCTAGACATGTCGGTGACGGCTGTCATGGCGGTCCTCGTGGAACAGTTCCACAAATTCGCGCAATACTGGCGCAAGTAACCTCACTAGTAGTCATTTACACTCAACATCAAATAAACCGCACCTTCCGCGACGCGAACTTTAAAGATTTTCTTCTGACACAATCATGGTACCCCAACAATATTGGTGTTATTTGAAAGCCCAATAAATATCTTTAAAGAAAAATACATTTCATTTCTAAATAAATGATTAACATATACCATAAATGTGATTTGAAAATAGACCTCACATTGGGCTCACCTCTGGGATCAATTAGACCAATTTTTATGGTTATAAAACCAAATAAAGATCTCACGTGTCCTCTTTAACAGATGGATAGCGATTGATCCCAACTTAACAGTTTTATAGTCATAAAAAATGGCTATAGCGTAACTACCTATTTTTTGAAGAAGTGACTCTGGATCCTTGTAAAGACACATTTTTGGGGTAAAAACCTTTCCTTTAATGAAATGAAGTTTAGAACCAGGCTTTAAAATGGTACCAATGTTGGTGGGAAGTGGGGATGCATACGTTTGATAAGTGCTTGTCGCGGGAGGTGCGATTTATTTGATGCCGAGTGTAGTTTCAATGGGCAAATTTTGAGTATTCGTGGCGCCATATTTTGTTTTTTACCTAAAATATGACATTTCGTAAAACCCCTTCTTCTTTAGTTTTTAAGACATTGACTGATTTACGGTTACTCCTTTTGAACCGTTATTTTAAGGACGTTGTGATAGTTACAAAATTCTTCGCCTTTTGCCAAAATTTGCCAATGCCCATTGAAGAGATAGTAGCTTCCTCATAAGTTATTATAGCAAAAATGTTTATCATTATAATCAATTGCTTCTGTATACTGAAAACAATCTTTAAATTAATTGGAAATTGCATACAATTTTAATTTCATTCTTCAATTTTAAAAAAATATCAGTAAATCAAATTTTATATTTCTTACCCCCAGAATAAATCAATAGGCATAAATGAGAAGTAAATTTTGTACTGTGATATAATTACGACGTATTTTTAAGACTCCTAAATAAAAGTATTTTTATATGACAAAATTATGTTTTATTTCAAAAGCTCCTTCCAAAATATCATAAGTAATAGCTTATCTAGCGTAATTCATTGCACAAAAGATAAAATGTGACAAATAAATATCAACTTTGTTGAACCTTAAATATGAGTTATTTTATATTACATTTATTTCCTGTCATTATAACTTCAAGTCATACATTTAAAACATAAGTTGAAGTGATAAAGAATTTACAAAATTATCAGCTTTGAACCAACATTGATCATCAAGCATTCAAGTGTTGGCAAACATAAGATCACTGCCACTTGCAACACAATCACTTGCTATGTAAATCTTACTGCCTGTTGTAGTCTGCACCACATCACAGGCAGCAATCTCAGCATAATTCACCCCTCCAATCACATACACAAACACACTCTTGGGCTTCAGAGGAAAAGCATTCCCAAAATTGGGATCAGCTTTCAAAACCTTTGACATACTCTTAGGATCTCTACAACCAAATTCTAAATCTGTATTGACTTTCATGTTTTCCAATTTTTCATTAAGTGTTTCCATGCCTTCTTTCATCCTTGCAGCAATACATCCACCCACTTTGAAGTCTGACAACGCAGACAATTTGGAGATGACTTCTGATAATGATTCAGCGGATAACACAGTATTGCAGAGCACTGCTATTAAAGGAATGTAGCCTCCATTGAACACATAACTAGGAGATGACTTCCCAACCTTATCTGGTTGTGAAGGTAACTGTTTCAATTTATTTGCTGCAGCTTGAAATGCACTCTGCCATCGCGGCAGTCTGTCACTCAAGTTGCCTAAATTGGAAATGTTCAAAGATAATTTTATACTAGAAGGCTGAATCAGTAAGCCAGCATTGACTAGGTTACTAAATACATACAAAAACTTGTAGCCAAAAGCAAGCAAGTATTTGGTCACTAGAGTGTTGTATTCCTCATAAGACAGCCCTTGTGTTAAACTTAACAAACACATTAGACGTAAACTGTTATAAATATGAATATCTGTGCCAAAATTTTCATCAACAAATGTGAAGTTGGACTTCTTATTTCTATTGTTCAACATTTCAGTTTCAGTCAGTTTCAGATTTTCGAATTTATTACTCATTTCAGAGATAATAGTCTCACATGCTAATACATGGTTCACTAGATTCTGTTTGAATAAAGCAACCTGCTGCAGTTTGGTTGCCACATAATGTTTCATTTCTTGAATGCCTAGAGCTTTGATGTCCTCATTCTTCAGCAACTTTGCTTTAGAGCTGAGAACACTTAGAACCTCAGAAAAATGCCTGTGTTTAATCTCTCCATACAGAGTGTCTATAGAGCTATCTAAAGTCATGACAGGGTTTTTATCTGTTGAATTATTTTCTTGGAATCCAAAATCTAGCTTTCCCTTTTTATACTTTGTGTCCTTTACATTCAGATCTAAATGAGCACAGTTAATATTAAATATTTCACTTAGTAATCCACTATAGGTAGCTGGAGTAAGGAGACTTGAAGGGTAATCCTGATTCCTGTCAATCAAAATCACAGCCCCAATTTCATCGGAACTCTCTGAACTTAGAAAGTCTCTTGCATAGGTTTCATTATACACTTCCAACATATCTAAAACACTTGCAGACAATTTCCCAAGTGAAAACATGATTTTAGATTTACCAGTTACATGGAATAAGCTCCACAATGACATGGCTACACTGGAGAGTAGAGCATGGTTCTGTTCTACAAACAATTGTTTGAAAAGAAATGGAAGTTCCAAGCTCAGAAGTTGTTCATCTAATGCCATTAGTTCCCAAGCAAAAGTATGCAGCTTCACAATGCCGTACAAACCCTTACTTTCAAGTATAGAATCATAAGAACATAATACTTTCGGCACTATTATTATGTGGAAGCATCCCAAGTCCGCTAGAGGAGAGTTTTGACTCAGGAGAGATGATATTTGGTCCAATACACACTTGTACTTTTGAGTACAGGCTGGTATGAAGTAAACTCTATTTGTGTTGGCTGTTGTTCCCAGTTGTGGATCCATTTTGTATATTTTATCGATTCCATTTTGCCTGAAAGAATAAAAAACATGAACATACACTATAATACCAACGCAATAAACGGTATGTTTAATGATACGGTAATATTCATAAAATATTTATTTGCCCACCTGAGCCAAGTTACACCACAAATTCGCTCCAAAGGCTTGATAAGAGAAGGATCTATGATAAGGTCTTTCTTATCTCCACACTGGGCAAGAATTCTCTGTAGCTTACATTGAGATATAAGGCTCAAAGAAGCCAACTTCAGAGAAAGTGGTTGATCCATAGTAATCTTGATTTATTGTGTAAATTGATTATTTATTTCAAACACTGTAGAACTCTTTGAACATTATTATAAGTACACATTACAATTTTCCCCTCTGTTTTTAAAGGGATCATTTGAAATCTTTAAAAAATGTGTTTGCAATGCAATGAGAACACAACACAAAATAAGACTTTGACACTGACAGCTATCTGTGACTGACGAGCACTGACCAGTGCTGCCAGTCGGGTCTTGTCAGAAATTACCAGAAATATAAAAAAATGTAACCTTTTTGAATAAAAAGTAACCTTCATACGGGGGGGGGGGGTGCGGAGCGATTGTGTAAGGTTGTTCATGGATGGTTAAATTCGAAATTTTGACCATTCCATGAATACCGAAAATTGACCGGTCGTATAAAACCGTTTCATGGATTTGCGTTTTATTATAAAAAAAAACATTTGCTAAAACTCATTGTCTTTAACAAATAATAAATCAAATTCATGTTTAAATGCAGTTTATGACATAATTTTTAAATTGTCACTATTAATATTTTTACTGTATAACCTGTAAAAGTTAATTCTACAATTTCTGAAAAATCACCTAAAAGAAACCTTTTCATTAGTGTAACCTAAAAGTAACCAATGCAGTTCAAAAGTAACCTAAAAGGTTACAAAAGTAACCTTCTGGCAACACTGGCACTGACAGAAAGATCAGCTGTCAGCTGTGCTTATAGTTCCAAAATATAGATGACCCACGCTGAACTGTCCCACCAAACTCAATGACAGGGGGGCGCTACCATCGTTCAACTATATGGTTTCCAATATTATGGCAAAAATCGGAACTAGCGATCCGGTATTGACGGTGGCGCCCCACTGTCAATGTCATGCATAGGACAGGTCAGTATTTTGGAACTATACTGAACTGTCCTATCGATGACATTGACAGCGGGGCGCCACCGTCAATACCGAATCGCTGGTTCCGATTTTTGCCATGTTTGGAAACCATAAAGTTGAACGATGGTAGCGCCCCCCTGTCATTGAGTTTGGTGGGACAGTTCAGCGTGGGTCATCTATATACCCACAGATATGGATAGATGCAGCATGTGTCAAAAATTGTATGAAGCCGAGCGTGCCACTTTTTAAACGTCATTAGTGTCATTTTAGCGAATTTTAGTGATTGCCGCAACCACAGATATGGATAGATGCAGCAGTGTCAAAAATTGTATGAAGCCGAGCGTGCCACTTTTTAAACGTCATTAGTGTCATTTTAGCGAATTTTAGTGATTGCCGCAACGTAAAAGTAATCGTATCATCGTACTGCATTCGCAAAGTCATCGAAATATATCGTGTGTGTGACTCGATTGGAAAATTAATTAATTCCGATAAAACTGATAAATTCCGATAAAATTGTTAAATACAAAACCAAAAACATCTATATTTACCTTTTTAAAATAAAGCAATTCTTACAATTCGTCAAATCTCGTTATTTTTTTTACCCTACCAGCGTTTCAAGACATAAATTTGTCAAGTGCATGAATACATGGATCAGTGTGTGTCTTATTGTTATGAGTAAGTACGGTTCCTTGGGATCGGTATGAGTGCACCACATACAGGGACCATGGTTTTAACTCTTAAGAGTACATCGCAGGATATGTATTTAAAACAATGCTACTTTATACTTCTTCTACTGCTACTTTATTCTAATTAATTATTTGCTACTTGTGCTGTTAATTACAATTCTCAATCCGTAAATAATATCTTCATTCTACCGTGTTCGTACTACTGTTCTCGTAAAATCATCGTAACCGATTGTTGTAATCGGATTACATGAACATCACTCGACCATGTATGTCCATTTGGACATATCGGAATGGCACGCTTTGACGATCAACTTGCTGTATCTACTCTAATCCATATCTGTGGCCGCAACGTATAAGTAATCGTATCATCGTACTGCATTCGCAAAGTCATCGAAAGATATCGTGTGACTCGATTCGAAAATTAATTAATTCCGATAAAACTGATATTTTGTTAAAGTTATAGCTAGTCAGACTGTGGATTAAAATAATTTTGTCGCGGTAAACGTTATTCTACATTATTAATTTTCTTATTAATTTGCAAATAATATTTTTGTTGTGCCTAATGTTTATGAAAGTAATGATCGTTATTCCATTATGTTAAATAGTACTACTAGTAATTCATACTTAATTCCATACTTTTAAATATCCTAGTAAGTACCTGATTTTATTCTTAACTAGCTTTCCGCCCGCGGCTTCGCCCGCGTGGAATTTTGTCTGTCACAGAAAAACTTTATCGCGCGCGTCCCTGTTTCAAAAATCGGGATAAAAACTATCCTATGTTCTTTCCCGGGACTCAAACTATCTCTATGCCAAATTTCATCAAAATCGGTTGAGAGGTTTAAGCGGGAAAGCGTAACAGACAGACAGACAGACAGACAGAGTTACTTTCGCATTTATAATATTAGTTGGGATAGTACATCGCAGGATATGTATTAAAAACAATGCTACTTTATACTTCTTCTAGTGCTACTTTATTCTAATTTAATTATTTGTTACTTATTCTGTTAATAACAATTCTCAATCCCTTAATAATTACTTCTTTATACCGTGTTCGTACTACTGTCCTCGTAAAATCATCGTAACCGATTGTTGTAATCGGATTACAATTAACAACGTGAACATCACTCGACCATGTATGTCCATTTGGACATATCGGAATGGCACGCTTTGACGAGCAACTTGCTGTATCTACTCTAATCCATATCTGTGTATATACCGGTAGAGAAATCATTCGTTTATTCAATCAATCAATCAATCAATCAATTCATCATGCTTAAATCCATTTAGTAAACTAAGACTAAGCAGATAAATTATTCACATAATTTATAATCACATGGCTTAATCGGAAGAGCCATTAGTCATTCATAACATAGAACAATATTCATAGTTCACATTCATGGTCTCATACATTTTTTGTGGCATGATTAATTTCTTGTATCTTTGGAACTGTCATAATTTCGACAATGTTTTTTATAAGGCATTTAATTTTTGGACTAATTTAGTTTTGCCAAATAATTATGTACTAAAAATATATCTTTGTTTAGTGCACCATGAAATCAAACGTAAAAACATACAAGATTTCAAGAAAAGCTTAATCAAAAATAAAAACTCATAAATTTTAATTTTACATAGTCCTTGACATCTATTTCCGGTCATGCGTCGTAGTGGCGGGCGCCGTAATTTCCTCCCCCTCCGCCCTTCACCGCGGAGATTATCATCCGTCGTCGTGTAGCAAAAATTTAAAGAAATGGCTGCGAGATTAATCAGGAAAATCGTAAGTTTATAATCAATCAGTGTTACACAATACCCGCGTTGTTTCCTTTGCATGCCACTTATTAATTTCGCCCTGATAGTCATTAGAGCTTATTGTTCTGACCATCCAAAAATAGACGTACTATAGTTATGTCGAAGAATTACATAAAAGTGCTTTTGAAGCCTTTTCGTGAGAGTAAAGTAGTAGAAGGTTTGCTGAAGTGGTTCGAGCCTGGCGCGAGTGTTAAAGCCGGAGGGGTACAGGGCGTTAAAAATGAGGTTAACATTATTTTTGTTGGTTTAATTGGTGATGTGGTTTGAGGTTATCTAAGGGGGAGTTTTTTTTGTATTTTGAAGACCCCGGCGGCTCGAAGCGGTGCGGCGCAGTACAGCACGGGCGTGCGGAGGGTGACTCTGATCCCCGGCCATGGCATCGGTCCCGAGATCACCGTCGCGGTGCAGAAAATATTCGAAGCCGCCAAGTGCCCCATCGAATGGGACGAGGTTGACGTGACGGCTGTTAGGGTAAGTCCCTTCGTCATTAGTTACTTTTGTTTACTATTTTATAAACAAGCGACGATACATTAACTTAATATTGCTGCTTGTGATTTATTTATTTGATACACTGCCAAGAAACATTGTTTTTATTGTGGAATTTTAAGTTCCATATGTAACATCAATCTTCTATTGTAGAACTAAATAAATTAGGCAGCGATTCTCCCAGAAACTATTTTATTTAGGGACTACACATGACACTGTTATTATCTAAAATTACCATGCATTATTTGAACAAGCAGATTTATTATCATTCTTTTGTTTATTTTTGCTCATTGAACAATATTACCGTATCTTCATTCTTTATTAACACATCTCTACAATTTTAGGGTCCAGATGGCAAGTTCGGTATCCCCCAGAAGGCTATTGACTCCGTGAATGAAAACAAGATTGGCCTGAAGGGCCCTCTCATGACCCCCGTGGGTAAAGGCTACCGCTCCCTGAACTTGGCCCTACGTAAAGAGTTCGACCTGTACGCCAATGTCAGGCCTTGCAAGAGCTTGGATGGGTAAGTTTACAAATTATTTGTTCGTTCGTTTCAGCTGAAAGACGTCCACTGCTGGACAAAGGCCTCCCCCAAGGATTTCCACAAAGACCACAAAGTATTCATTTATAGTTATTAATTTTTTGTGCTGTGTTATGTTGAGAACTATAACATTTATAGCAGGAGAGTTTTTGCAGACATTCAAATGTTTTTAATTGAGGTGCACTGATGCGGTTAATTATTTTTGTGTGAGTGCAAGAAAAACACATTGATTGGTAAAATAATGTGCACCTCTTGTATAATAGTTGGTTATTATAACTTTAATTGAGAAAGACGTCATATTGTTATAGATAATACCAAAACTTACTGATACATTTACCTGATTTATGATAATGACTGACATAAACATAATCAATATTTTTAGGTAAATTTATCCAAACACTAAACTTAAATAGTGGTACGGATTATGCTTTAATAATAGTTTGATGTCATGAGATAAAATAATATTTAATTGCTTAATTATTAAAACAGTGTTTGACTTATTGAGTTATGTAACCAGTCTGTTCTGGAATACAAAAATGTATTAGTCATTTTTGTGTACGTATACAGGGTGTCCCGTAATGTAACGTCAAGCCGGAACTGGGTGTTGAGGCAAGTTATGCTGGTTATCAGAAAAATATAAAAAAAAATCTATGTGGCATATTTTCAAAATAATGGGCATTTAAAAAAAATCAAAAATTTCTACTCCAGGTGACGGTCTTTTTACTCGTGTTGCCACAAATCTTCACTTTTTCCAAATTTTTTTTTTGTTATGTAACCCTGAATAATGCTTCTCTAAATTGTTATCAAAATTACAAAACCAGCTGCTCCAGCTTGGATAAAAAAAATACATTAATCCCAAAAAAATTTTCAAAATAAAAATTTTGTCTCGTTTAAACTGACTGTACTGAAAAAAAAAAGTACTACGCAAGTGTGGCATGTGACGTCATAATTTGGCGCATTTAGTAAGGATTCCAAAATGGTATAACACTTGGTAAATTCTTGCTGCAATTGTCGACAATTTTTGGTTTTTTGGAAATAATCCCGTTTTTAACTTTATCTACCTTGGTTAAAAATTATTATTCTAATGTGCCCAAAATTCAAGTTTCTGTGACTGACTACCGTACAGTCAGTCACAGAAACTTTTGTCACCATGACAGTAATTAGTAGTTGACATACTGTGACAAAAGTCACCCGTGCGTGCGCGCCGTTACTACCTGCTCTGCCTGCACTTGTACTTGGTAACAGGGATAATAAGGATATGAAGTTTCGGTTATGGATACGGTTACGGATATTAGAATAATATTATACCGGTTTCGGTTACGGTCACGGATATGAAATCATTTCAGATTATCCGAAAGTTTCGGATAATTTCGGTTACGGAATTATTAGAATTTCAAAAATGTAGGTATAATTCAAATAGCAAGATGCTGCGTGACCCACATAGCTACTTTATGTACCAACTAAGACGACACCTATGTATGATAAAGGTTAAACAGGCTGGCATATTAGATGGTGCCAGGGAATGCCAGACAAGTTGGTAACAAATATTAAGATTTAAGGTACAATTCCAAGACGGGCCGCAGACCGCAAACTGCAAAACTCTATGAAATCGGCAGCGCGGCATTGCTGCTGCGGCGTGTATACTGCAGATTTCATAGAGTTTTGCAGTTTGGAATAATTGTACCCTTAGACTCCGCCTTTATCCGAAACTATCCGTAACTTTTGAATCAGTTTCGGTTACGGTTATGGATATTTTTTTATTTCGGATATCCGATAGTTTCGGTTACGGTTACGGATATCCATAACATCCCTGCTTGGTAAGATGGCCCTCTCCGTCCCGCTCATACCTTTTAAAATGGCTTCTCCACCTCACTTAAGCCAGAAACTTGAATTTTGGGCACATTAGAATAATATTTTTAACCAAGGTAGATAAAGTTAAAAACGGGATTATTTCCAAAAAACCAAAAATTGTCGACAATTACAGCAAGAATTTACCAAGTGTTATACCATTTTGGAATCCTTACTAAATGCGCCAAATTATGACGTCACTTGCCACACTCGCGTAGTACATTTTTTTTTCAGTACAGTCAGTTTAAACTAGGCAAAATTTTTATTTTGAAATTTTTTTTGGGAATAATGTATTTTTTTCATCCAAGCTGGAGCAGCTGGTTTTGTAATTTTGATAACAATTTAGAGAAGCATTATTCAGGGTTACATAACAAAAAAAAAATTTGAAAAAAGTGAAGATTTGTGGCAACACGAGTAAAAAGACCGTCACCTGGAGTAGAAATTTTTGATTTTTTTTAAATGCCCATTATTTTGAAAATATGCCACATAGATTTTTTTTTTTATTTTTCTGATAACCAGCATAACTTGCCTCAACACCCAGTTCCGGCTTGACGTTACATTACGGGACACCCTGTATAAACTGTATTGGAATTTGTTTTTTTAGGCAAAATATTCTTACATAACTCATGATAACACAAATTGCTATAAAATATAAATCATTGTTATTGTCATGATAATGAGTGCACAAGTCACGTTACTCATTCATCAATTAAGATTATCATAAATGTACTCAGCTAGACTGCCACATAACGTAATGTTTTGGTTATAAATATTTACGATTTCTTTTATACCTATTGAAATTGATTAAACAGAATTCCAGGGATCCTCTAGGATTTTGTGTAACAATGTAGATAGAGGTCTGTAAAGTTTTGATATACAAAAAATTAAAACAGAAACTTTCTTATGAGTCATGAATCCTTAAGCCAAAAAACCCAGTCATTCATGAATTGATAAAAACTCATAGTACTGTTAGTACAAATTATTATTTGTAAGTTAAACTAGGTGTTATTGCAAGTATTACCCATGTTCAAACATTGAAAACATATGTTCTTATTATGTTGTTATCCTAAAATAACAAGAAATGCTAATCTAAACACTTGTTCTCATTATCATTCAGTTTATTACCATAAAAATATTGGTAGATATTTTCATTAATGTTGAATGAAAAAATACTGACTTATTTATTTATCTTTGCTGTATTTCAAGTAAATATTTGTCACTATCATGGCCCGACAGACTGACCTTCCTTTAATAAGACATTGCCTAGTTTGTGCATAAACTAGAGTCCTTAAGTGTCCATATTATTTGAATCATAAGGTATAGGCTACCATTTTCAATATGCTGATACTGTTCCAAGGTCGCGATCTTGACTGGTTTCAACCTTAAATTACCCGCATTATGCCAGATATCTATTAGTATGATAATAAACTGAATAGAAATAGTACCAGCACTATGTACTGTGGATATAATGAATGCCTATGTATAATTGATGCCAAAATAACCGAACGGTGAAGGGGTCGGACTGGCCGACTCGAGATCCGAGGAACGCGGGTTCGAATCCCGCTGCCGCTCGACTATTGTGGTGAGCCCATTGCACTCGTAACACAAGCATATTTAGCTTACCACGAGGGGCTAACGGGACTATTACTAATTTGTGCAATACAAAATACAAATTACCAATAATATTTTTTTAACCCGGCGAGGATGTGGTACAAAATGTATAAGTCGGGGATGTGGAGGGTCTTTATGACCCTGTATTTGATTTGTAGATTTTTCCCTACTAAGCGGTAATTAAAAAAATATTTATCAAGAAACTTAAGTAATAGTTAGTAGTTAATGTATTTAAATTGAAAAATTCACCAATAGCCTTAAACATGTTTAAATAATAAAGCTATTCTAAAAGTCTAAAAAATAGTGAATATTGCGTTATCTTGTAACAAAAAAGCAATTTCATCATATTTCATAATATTAATTAGTATTTTCTGGTAATTAATATCTTATATCATTAGTTATTCATAATTAGTCTTCTGAGGTACAAATTAGCTCATTCTTAACAAAATAGAGCAATGTGATTTTGGCAAAATTTCGTCATTTTTACGTTTGCACACGTTTATTTTCTTTGACCAGCGACGGTTGACTCACTTGTGGCGTGCAAAGGGGAGCAGAGTCCAATTACTCCAGCTACTGAGACGTTCAACAGCACACGGCTAAGGGATAAATAACTGTACACAAAAATATGAAGCACGGGGTCAAATTGACCCCTCCACATCCTCGCCGGGTTAAAACCCTAATAAAACATAATGATTCTGTGTATGAAATGTCGAATAATTAAACAGTATCATTGTAGAAATGTAGAGCATTAATCAATGTTGTCTACTGCATCTATTTTGGTCTACAAAAATATTTGGAATAAAAAAGTTCAATAATGTTTTTAGCAAAATCATTCAATCTAGTTTCGATGTAGGCTTAAAAGTCTTGTGATAATGAATCAATAAAAGTAGTAAGTAGCACGCTTGCTATTACGATACGTTATCACGGCGCGCTTGAATTGATTTGTGTCACATGATCAAGGTTGTCCAACACGATCATTCTTTATCTTTGTATTGATATCTCTACGTGACATGTGTAGCATTTTAGTGTTAGATATTCTAGAGCTTAGGTCATGACCGATAAAGATATCAGTGGGTCTAGCTCTAGACAAATTGCACTTTAAAATCGCAAACCAGTAGGTACGGCTAGCACGAAAAACTTTCGAGTTTGAATCGTTTGCATATTCGGTAAAATTCGATACTCAACCTTCGAATTAAACGATAACGTGACAATTTTGATTCTCAAAATAAGTTTCGTGCAACCATTTCTCATACTAAGTTCACTTTACGACAAGTTTACAAGGGCTCTGTTGTAGTTTTCGTACTAAATCTTTTGATGGCGATTCGAATACGTAAACGATTCGAACTCGAAAGTTTTTCGTGCTAGCCGTACAGTCGAAGGTGGTCGAAAAGCCCTTTTAGTATGGAGTTTTGATGGATTCGATTTTCGATTTCAACTTTTTGCCACTTGTCTAGGGGGCAGATCTTGACATTGAATATTGAGCATCATCCCTAACTATTACAGGTCAAAATCAGCTGTATAACTAAGTGTCATATTAGCAATTCTTGCTTAACGAAAAAACCCAAAATTCCAATGTCTGATATGATTGATGGAAAAATCATAGTCGTGATAAACTTGTCTGGTTTCGTCATAAATACAATGAATTATTATTATAAGGTATACGATAAGGATACGATTGAATAGTTTATCTAATCTTAAGATATAGGTACGTATGCACGTAAAACACACCTGCTTATAAAAATATTGAAATGGTTAAAAAACAACGAATGCCCTAAAGTTATCAACACTGCTAGACATAGGTATAAAGCACCTGGCATACAGCCGGCGCAAGAATGACGTGACGTACTTATTGTTTTAAGACACAACTTCTCTGAAAAAATCTTGCTGAAGCTGCGAGATCCATTGAAGTACTGGAAAAGCCTGTGTTACTTTTTGCTCCTTTCATTTGCTTTCTTGATCCTAGAGATAACTTTTTTGTATCAGAAATCCCAGATTTTTAGTTCAATCATGGTGGAATTAATTGTATCACAAATTATCATTTTATCTTTATCCCTTTAGACATAGTCATCTTAATCAATCAATAATAATACGTGATTTGTGGAATTTCTTGAAATATAAAATCATGGATTAACTGTAATCTTGGATAAAATGATTGCATTGATTCAATAGAAAAAATGTTGATAAACGAATTATCAAGGTGAATTCAATGCCTTGACTTTGAAATATTGTAGATTTGAGACTTGCACACTCTTTAATAGATGTATTTTATAAAAACTCGCACGAGTCATGAGGACATATTGACATCTCTAACGATTCTGTTTTTCTCAGTAGGATCCCCGCGCCTAGATACTAAGGCTAAGCTCAGATGATCGCGCAGAGAGGTTCTAAATTATTGCATAGAAAGAAGGACCGTTTACATTATGATTACCGTTCGGTACTTTAGACTTAAGGACGAAAATATAAGGCAGGTTTCTAAGGAGGTACCATGTCCATGGGGGCACCATGCCCCCTCCCAAATATACCAAGCAACAAACGTCTAACTCCACTCTTTTACAGCATCAAGACGCTATACGACAACGTGGACGTGGTCACCATCCGAGAGAACACAGAGGGCGAGTATTCCGGCATCGAGCACGAAATCGTGGACGGCGTGGTGCAGTCCATCAAGCTCATCACGGAGGAGGCCAGCAAGCGGGTCGCTGAGTTCGCGTTCCAATTCGCGCGCGATAACAAGAGGAAGAAGGTCACTGCCGTGCACAAGGCTAACATCATGTGAGTACAGCTGTAGTGTGACATCATGGGAGTCCAACATCAGGGTAGTTTGACGAGAGTGGACGGCGTGGTGCAGTCCATCAAGCTCATCACGGAGGAGGCCAGCAAGCGGGTCGCCGAGTTCGCGTTCCAATTCGCGCGCGATAACAAGAGGAAGAAGGTCACTGCTGTGCACAAGGCTAACATCATGTGAGTAGTAGGGTAGTGTGTACTACAGCAGGGCAGTGTGACATCAAGTCAGTACGACAGCAGGGCAGTGTGACATCATGTGAGTCCAAAAGCAGGGCAATGTGACATCATGTGAGTACTACAGCAGGGCAGTGTGACATCATGTGAGTCCAACAGCAGAGCAGTGTGACATCATGTGAGTACAACAGCAGGGCAGTGTGACATCATGTGAGTACAACAGCAGGGCAGTGTGACATCATGTGAGTACAACAGCAGGGCAGTGTGACATCATGTGAGTCCAACAGCAGAGCAGTGTGACATCATGTGAGTACAACAGCAGGGCAGTGTGACATCATGTGAGTCCAACAGCTGGGCAGTGTGACATCATGTGAGTCCAACAGCTGGGCAGTGTGACATCATGTCAGTACAACAGCAGCGTAGTGTGACATCATGTGAGTAGAGTAGTGTGACAGCATGGCATCATATGAGTACAACAGCAGGGCAGTGTGACATCATGCGAGTACAACAGCAGGGTAGTTTGACGAGAGTGGACGGCGTGGTGCAGTCCATCAAGCTCATCACGGAGGAGGCCAGCAAGCGGGTCGCCGAGTTCGCGTTCCAATTCGCGCGCGACAACAAGAGGAAGAAGGTCACTGCTGTGCACAAGGCTAACATCATGTGAGTACAGCTGTAGTGTGACATCATGGGAGTCCAACATCAGGGCAGTGTGACGTAGAGTGGACGGCGTGGTACAGTCCATCAAGCTCATCACGGAGGAGGCCAGCAAGCGGGTCGCCGAGTTCGCGTTCCAGTTCGCGCGCGATAACAAGAGGAAGAAGGTCACCGCTGTGCACAAGGCTAACATCATGTGAGTACAGCTGTAGTGTGACATCATGTGAGTCCAACAGCAGGGCAGTTTGACGAGAGTGGACGGCGTGGTGCAGTCCATCAAGCTCATCACGGAGGAGGCCAGCAAGCGGGTCGCCGAGTTCGCGTTCCAGTTCGCGCGCGATAACAAGAGGAAGAAGGTCACTGCCGTGCACAAGGCTAACATCATGTGAGTACAGCTGTAGTGTGACATCATGGGAGTCCAACATCAGGGCAGTGTGACGTAGAGTGGACGGCGTGGTGCAGTCCATCAAGCTCATCACGGAGGAGGCCAGCAAGCGGGTCGCCGAGTTCGCGTTCCAATGAGGGCTATCGTTTTTATACTTAACAGTTGGCACCCCTGGCGATTGACAGGATCTTACTCTACAGTGGCGCCATCTTGATGAGTGCAAATACGATAGTCCTCCTACCACTTTAGCGCTCACAAGTTGGCGCCACTGTCTTCGCTACTAGCAAGTGACAGGACCTTACTCTACAGTGGCGCTAACTGGTGAGCGCGAAAACGATAGCCCTCATTCGCGCGCGACAACAAGAGGAAGAAGGTCACTGCTGTGCACAAGGCTAACATCATGTGAGTACAATGAGGGTAGCTTTTGAGGGTTATTGTACTTAACACTGGCGAATGTCAATACCTTACTCCACAGCTGCATCATTCTTGTGAGTGCAAATGCTATAATTTCTACCGCTTCAGCGCTCATCAGTTGGCGTCATTGTCTTAGCCACTACAAATGACAGGACTTTACACAATGGCGCCAACTGGTTAGCATTACCTCCTTCGTCTAGGGCCTAGACGAAGTAACATAAGTGCAGTTTTAATTCCGATACCGTTTCGCTCCGGCTTGATTGTTGCTCCGTAAGGCAATTTTGAAATTTAATCTATCACTTATGTAACTTCGTCTAGAGGGGTGAAAGAACAATTTAACGTCACATTTGTGACCAATTTGACGTCAACTGGTCGCTCAACACAACATAAAGTGATAAAGGTATATTAACTAGCTCGTGTCATAGACAAGAAAGTTTCAAATGTTTCAATTACATCTAACTGAATACAACACGGTCAGACTTACGGAAAGTGTAGTTAGTATGTTAACTATTCCCATTAAACAGTCTACTGAAGGATATCGCATGACACTCCATTATTTTAGTTCTAATAGGAGGTGTCAATTACTCTCGTTCTTGTACTATGAGGCTCCACGTGTCACAATGGCAAGCTATTTCAGTCTTTACTACATAAGAAATAACAGTAAATTTTACATACACTGTATTGAAATGTGCCATTGTCAACTAAATCGTCGTACTAATACGTGTGTTCTTATTCATTATGCATGTATTGTTAAAATGGGCCACCAAAAAGGTGAAGCCATTGTTAATGTCTTAATTAGTAAAGCTAACAAAGTTGTTCCTGTATAGGTTTTCGACTTTTTTTATGTAACAAAACAATGTTATTTTATTTAAATGACGTATATCTCTAAAATCGTCAGTGATCATTGTGTGTCACAAATATGCGAACATCAGGCAAACACGTCGAGAAAAGTAGACCTAATCCTGCATTTCATTTTGTCACTGGTAAATTAAATAGTTGCTCCTATACTAAAACTATGGTCCTTATTACGAAAGACAACCCCGATTAAATCTCAGTAAAATATTCTGGTTTGTGTTTGGTTTTTTTTTACTTCAACCAATCGGAAACTTCAATCTATGTAGATCCCTGTCTTAGAGAGAATTTGTTGCACGGGCGTTGTTGCGGTACCGCAGCGACACGTCAGATTATGTAGACCGGTGGTTCCCAAACTTATTTAGTCTACTGCCCACTTTGAGAATAAATTATTTTTTAGCGCCCCCCATTTTTGTAGTCAAGAGTCGAGCTCAGTCGATGTCTAAGAGTCCTCCTAGTAGATGACGCCTCCCAAGCCTCTACACAACGTCCCGATTTTTTTATGGGTCTCTTACCGCCCCCCTTTAAGCCTGCAGCGCCCACAAGGGGGCGTTATCGCCCACTTTGGGAAAGATTGATGTAGACCTACGGAGCGGCACTGCTGCGATACCGCAACACACCGCACCGGGCTTAGACGCTATGTGGTATCTCTCTTAGGCCTCAGCCTCGAATTTAGCGACGGCGGCGGCGGTAGCGGCAGGATCTTATGCGTAAAATCAAATAGACCTGTTCTCGAAAACAGCGGCGCGGGAGCGGGTAACGAGCGGGCAGCGGCGCGGGCAACGGGCGGGCAGCGCACTCCTTCATTTGCCCACAATAAATCGAGCGTTAGGAATAAATTTGAATCGAAATAAAATTGTCGCTGTTGTTTAGACATTTCGTTTGCGAATAAAAACAAATATCTCGACAACACAACCCCGAACACAACACTTCGCCGCTAAAGCGCCGCGCGAGCTGCCCGCTTGTTTCGAGAACGGGTCTGCGTTGCCCGCGCCGCGGCCGCTCCCGCGCCGCTGCCCGCTAAATTTGAGGCTGAGGCCTTAAACTTAGTTTCTCTACAGTAAAGTAATCTGTTGTTCCCAGGCGTATGTCTGACGGTCTGTTCCTACGCTGCTGCCGCGACCTGGCCACCAAGTACCCCGACATCAAGTTCGAGGAGCGCTACCTCGACACCGTCTGCCTCAACATGGTGCAGGACCCCGCCAAGTTTGACGTGCTTGTGAGTGTTACAGTTCATTTATAGTTTAATTTCATTGTCCAGTGATGGTATACGGATCTGAGACGTGGTCGCTTACTATGGGCCTCATTAGAAGGCTCAAGGTCACCCAAAGGGCGATGGAGCGTGCTATGCTCGGAGTTTCCCTGCGTGATCGAATCAGAAATGAGAAGAAATCGAATCAGAGTGACAGACATAGCCCGCAGAATCGCTAAAATCAAGTGGCAGTGGGCGGGGCACATAGCTCGTAGAGCTGACGGCCGCTGGGGCAGGAAAGTTCTTGAGTGGCGACCACGAGCCGGAAGACTTAGCGTAGGCAGGCCTCCCACTAGGTGGACCGACGATCTGGTGAAGGTCGCGGGAGGCGCCTGGATGCGAGCGGCGCAGGACCGGTCTTTGTGGAAATCCTTGGGGGAGGCCTTTGTGCAGCAGTGGACGTCTTTCGGCTGAAACGAATCAGATCATCGTCGTCGTTTGAGACAAATGATGTAACGAGCTACTGCTGGACTAAGGGCTCCCCAGGGACTTCCAGAACCGCTCCTGCGGTGCCCGCAAACTTAATAAAGTCACGTCATTAGAGGTTTTTAAGGCCGGCAATACACGGACCGCTTGAAGCAGTCAGGGTCGACAGCTTACTCGAGCGGTACGTGTATGTGCGTCCATAGAACTCTTCAGTGCACTGTGTATAGCGGGCCTAAGAGTCACTTAAGAGTCACGATTGAGGAACGTTTTGGGAATGGCCCTGAGAGCCTAAAATTCAGTTTCAGTTTTGAAGAAAGTCACTGTCTGCGGAGGCGTAGTTTGATTTTCATTCACCCAAAACGAACTCATAAAAAATGATCCATAATTATATTTGCCAAAGTAATTCAATGTAAACTACGCGATAACTCGCGTGTCGTGTAGGTGGGCCTATTTGCTGATAACTAGAAGAAGCTTGACATAACTTGTGACATAACATACGTATCGCTGTGACGTCGCGGCGTCGAATACGTAACGCGCTAACGCCCCAAAACATTGTTGCAACTGGAACGCTGCCAGTGCTTCGCATTACGCGAATTGATATGAAAATAAAAGTTAGCTATTTTTGAATCAATAGGGATAATGACTGGGTAATGAAATCGAAATTCTATTTAGTCCGTCAGACAGATAATTAGAAAATATTAGACTCATATTTTTTTTTTTTCCATAATCGAATAATTAAAGTATTATATTGAGTTGAAATGTGGCGTGACGTCACTTTTGAGTAAAAATTCTACTCAAGCGTGACGTATCGTGCCATTTCAACTCGATGGAGCACTGTTATTATTTAATTATGAAAGAAAATAAAAAATATGAGTAAAATTTTCTAATTATCTGTCATCTAGCCTATTACATACTTTTATATTTTCTTCAAAATTAATAAATAAAATTTTATAGCCTTTTCTGTACTAAGAACATTCGCGCTACAGAAGATGTATTGAAAAAAAAAAGAAGCATTTTTCTAAATTTTTCTTTCGCTATTTGAGTTTGCATAATATTATCTTACAACTGTTTGTAGCTATAGTACTATAACCTAAAAAAATCCTTGCTTAAAAATATTTTCGATTTCCCCAACCCTATAACCAGCCTGTGTGGTGAGTGTAGAAAAAATCCTCAGTTTGCCTCCGGTAAATTAGAGAAGGTCGTTCTCCTTCAATGGAGCGCACGACGAGAACTGTTGGACCTCAATCGGCAGTTCGACACAGCTTTAGGCTTTTTCGCTTTTCAAGTTTGGCGACCCATGACAGCCCACGCGACCTATCATTGGCCTATGATCGCGCTGGCGATGGCGATCAGCACGCGTTGGTGTGAAGTAAGCATAACTGATCTGACGATGGTACAATTTTCCGTTTCCAGGTGATGCCCAACTTATACGGAGACATCATGTCAGACATGTGCTCGGGCCTGATCGGCGGGCTCGGGCTCACGCCGTCCGGAAATATCGGCAAGAACGGCGCGCTCTTCGAGTCTGTAAGTATACTGGCAAAGGAGATACGAGATAGATATTAGGGCTATAGGGTTACGACGAGGCCGATGTACTGGCTTTGATCTTTGATCACCCAGGTGATCAAAGTAGACGCCAAACTAAAATAATAATTTAACTGGAGTCCACTTTGATCACCCAGGTCATCTTATCCATGGGTGATCAAAGTGGAATAGACGGATTACTAATGTTTGGCCAAAAAACGTTTCTCAAATTATCACATCGCAAACAACGTTTCGCAAATTTTCATTTGGCAAAACAACTTATTGCAAACTTTTAATTCGCAAATGTCGTTTTTGGCATATTATTGTTTGGCTATTCTATATAAACATTTGCCAAGTAAAATTTTGCCAAATGATAATTTAACCAAATGAATTAGTTGCGAAAAGTACAGTTGCTAAAAGTTTATTTGGGAAATGAAACTTTGGCGATAAGTTGTTTGCGAAGTGAAATTTTGCGAAAAGTAATTTGGCCAAACGGAAGGATACCGGAATAGACCAATGTAATAAAGTCATAGGCTGTGAGGAGTGACAGTCGTAACAGATACATTGCGTGATCGTATTGCGGAGCGAAGTAACTTGTCTGACAAATGGTACTACGAGGGGTTGATGATCGCGTAAGGAATATTTTTATTTTTGTTGTAACTTAATGACACTACCAGTGGATGTTTCTATAAAGTATGAGTTACAAAATTTTAGAATTTCCAGGATACAAACAAACTACACTCGAAAAAACTCGCAAAAAAATAAAATAGCTTAGATTTAGGAAGGAGTTAAGGCGCCAATTGGTCAATTTGGAAATCATTTCAGGAGGCCTATGTGTAATATTAACAGTATACGTCTTATTTTAGACGAAAAATTCAATTCGAATAGTAGTTTATTGTATTATTTGTTGTCAGCGCAAAACTATTAGCACAAACATGTTCATAACACTTAACTTTTGTTGATCACAAAAACACATTTCCACTCAGCATAAACTATTGTTTCCAATATACCTACTGCTGACCAATATCCTCCCACGAAAAAAATACTATTCACATGTATGAAGCACTTTTAGGTAATGGAGTTAAAATCGTTTTTTTTTTATTTTCGCCTCTTGAGTGAACATCTTTTGTCAACTAGTGCAAACTGCTCAACAGTGATATGTAAGTCTATTCGAGGATTATTTAAACTAACCCAGGTG
The DNA here is from genome assembly GCF_004193835.3 of Ostrinia furnacalis. NCBI lineage: Eukaryota > Metazoa > Arthropoda > Insecta > Lepidoptera > Crambidae > Ostrinia > Ostrinia furnacalis. The sequence goes on from NW_021130309.1 coordinate 217,612, forward strand.
TGGATGTTGTGTGTCTAATTTGATCATCGTTATGTCATTAGTATGGAAAACTTACTTCTTTACATAATATGCATGGTGTCACTGAAAAATCTTGTTTGTGGATGTAACCCTCTTTACCTTATACATTATGTATTTAACTTACTATACTTAACCATGAAAATTGATCATTGGAGAGGTTTGGGAAGGTATTTTCCTCAATAGTTAGGACTGTCAGTCATTGAAAGTAATAACATAACAATTTTATAGGTATTTATTTACTCATTAATGTGGAAAAGATGAAAAAAATGTGTGTGTGTAGGTAATGGTATCTAATATATTCCAAAAAACACGGGTGGTTTATAAATTTACTATTTAATTATTTCTGTTTTAATGTTTGTGATTTATACATTTTATGTGTCCTTCCTGTTTTAGCATGTCTCTAAAATGTTAAGACAAGTGCTACCTTCGTTTATCGTGAAATATAATTATTTCATGCAATCGAAGGTGTCACTTTTCTTATAACTTTCCGACATCCTAACAAAATCATTTGCAATTTGAATCGGGTCCTCGATGAATATAAAATAAATGTGTATTTTTGCCAAATTAATAAACTGAAGGTATCTTGTTTAGTCTCTATAATCAGCACTCGTGTGTTATACCAATCAATTTACTGAATGATTTCCAACCTACTTTCTCTATTTGAAAAGACCACATTTTCTCCTTGCTCTTTGCATCTTGATACAATGTGTAATAAGTTTAAAATTATGGTGGAAAATATTTTCCAACTGCCATGAAAACGCGCATATTATTTTGCATGCTTTGCAAGCATTGCGCTAATTATGTACTCATATCATTTATATTTTATTTTCTACTTTTGGCTTATAAAGCCACAATAATATTTTCCCTTCTCTTCTCAGTATTTGTGGATGGTAAAACATATGAGTGTTAATTTAAGAGATATTCAGATCAAGTCATTCCTTATCGCTTAAAAATATCATAACATTTCGAGGACCCGACCCAAATTCCGCACCCAACTAACAGCACGCTTTCCCAGGTGCATGGAACCGCGCCAGCCATCGCCGGCCAGGACAAAGCGAACCCTACCGCGCTTCTACTCTCTGCGGTCATGATGCTCCGTCACATGAGGCTCCTCGACCACGCCGGCAACATTGAGGCTGCCTGCTTCGCCGTCCTCAAAGAGGGAAAAGTCCTCACTGAAGACCTCGGAGGCTCCAGTTCCTGCACGGAGTACACAAATGAGATTATCAAGCATCTACAATAAGGAGTATGAAGTTGTCATCGGGTGTGATAGTCATGCCAAATGTAGGAAAGGTTCAATTTTGATGGCTCAACAGGCTAGTAAGATGAAATATTTAAGATTACTTCAAAATATGGTGGGTAAATAATCACTGCCTTGTATAGATGAATGTAGATATCGATTCTGAAAAATACTCAACGTTTATCTTTGTTCATTCAACTGAAAGTAAACTCTTGCAAATAGTATAATCCTTCATATAGGACCTAAATAACATATTAGTAACCAGTTTGAAATATAATGTCAATTACTATAATTACTTTTTTTTTGTAAATGAATGGAAGGTAAGTTGGCGAGCGATGACAATTTCTTGAGAACAACTCCACTGATGCAACTAGTTAAATTAATAGATCAAATTGTTGACTATGAAGTAACATTTTCGTACCGTAAGCGTTCTTAGATTTAGCCTTATTTATTGTGATGAACGATTCGGATCTGCGCACGAGTGGTAGCCAAAGATGCGGGACATCTATTTAAATGACTAATATTTTATTTAAAAATATTATTTAAACTCGCCGATTGCTGTAGATCATAGATAGATCTGTTAATGTTTCATTTTCATTCTTCAATTTATGTTTTTTTCCGAAACTTTGTATGGACACGCGGAATAAGTGTGCGTCTGTGGTATTATCTATTATTCATTTTTACACTGACTTTTTCTTATGTGGCAAAAAACCACATTATCTTCCATCAGTATTAGCTTTTCGTTTTAATTAGCTTCAGGACAGACGTAAACTTATCATATTTAAAGCATTTATGTTACAACTTTCTTCACTGAAAAAAGTTTAATGAAAAATGCGATAAAAATGGTAATATTTCACAAAAGACATAGTAAAAGACTATTGTGTAATGTGATTGTAGCTTTTAATAACATGCCAAAACAACAAAAGTACATGTAAAGTACAAGTTTTGAGAGAAACATAATATTCTTTGTTGATATTTAATTATCACAAATTTTCAAAAATATTAATTCATCTCTGTCTAGCTAGGTACTTAATTTTACTTCTTTATTAATTGCTTTTTCTTTTTCGCATTTATTTACATTATATTTCGGTATTATAAAATACCATTAGATCATGATTTAGCTTATAGTTTGTTTGTGATGTATTTTTAATTAGGAATTATTTTCATAACACTCAATATTATTTGAATATTTTCAATCATTCCAATTTTCATTTTATTTGAGTATTTTCGTATACGCGTGCTAGTAACTGTTACCAGTATTTACCATTTTTCGTATGTTTAAAACAGCATTTTATTATTATGTACTTTTAATTTAGTTTTGTGTGATAATAAGCTTAGTTCCTCATATTTTGTGATTGTAGTATTTGCTTGATTTTTTGCATTTATCTACCTGAGTATGTTGACGTGGTATTTATTCGTATTATTAAGTATTAATGTGCCCAGATTATTATCTGACAATAAAACGTAATGTAGGAACGCCTTTTATTTTACACAGTCCAAGTACACAGAACGCTGTAGAACACGAATTTTTTATGTTTATTTTATGTAAATAAATAAAGTCCGATTAAATGCATACGAAATTGACGTGGTGTTTTAGTTTTAATCCTACCTATGTATTGAATTTCAGATTATCTCCAACTCGCAAAATAGTACGTACCTCTGGTATAATGGCACTCCTTGAGATCAAGTACGCCCAATACGATACACTTAGCTTTCCCTGCGGCTCGCCCTCATAAAATTAAGTTTGTTACACACTCAGATCGCTATAAATTATAACACTTATAATAGGTTATTGTGATATACCTACTAAAGTTGCATCAAAATCCATTCAGCAAGTAGTTTTTGTATGAAAGAGAAATATAGTTCCAAAATACTGAACTGTCCTATCGATGACATTGACAGCGGGGCGCCACCGTCAATACCGAATCGCTGGTTCCGATTTTTGCCATGTTGGAAACCATAAAGTTGAACGATGGTGGCGCCCCTCTGTCATTGAGTTTGGCGGGACAGTTCAGCGTGGGTCATCTATAATTCCAACTCAGACTTCACATTGATATGTCATAAGAAGGACCGCGCGCGCAAAAAATGATCCACAGCCCTTGACATTGTTTTGTTTTTTTTTTCATGGTCCATTCCATTGTTTGGCGCCTAACGTGGTGCTTTTCTAACTTGCCAAACAAGAAGTTAGGTGAATAGAATATGGTCTACTTTCTAATTTTTGCAAATATTAACATTAACTTATTTCCCAGGTGCACGGTACTGCCCCTGACATCGCCGGCAAGGACATGGCGAACCCCACCGCCCTGCTCCTCTCTGCCATCATGATGCTCAGGCACCTCCAGCTGAACGACCACGCCGACCGCGTCCAGAACGCCTGCTACACAGTCCTCAGGGAGGGAAAGAACCTCACCGGAGACCTCGGAGGCACCGGCAAATGCAGCGAATACACCAACGCCATCATCTCCAAACTCAATTAGGCAGCACAGAAGATGACCTTCGCCTCTGAACCTCGAATATAAAAATAAACAGTATTTTTTTCGAGTGCAACCAGCGATGACATTTAGAAAATGTATTGTGGTCACTCGGACAGTATTGGTATTGTGCATAAAATGCTTGTGATGCCTAGTAAATAAAATTATGTACCAAAGCTATTTGTAATAGATAAGGTACCAAGTACATCTCAATCGGAAATAGTTACCGACTTTGTTTACCATACGACCGGAACCGACTTTCTGATCTTTTTAAATCTGCAATTTTGAGATTATTTTATATTAATCGTTTTGTAAATAAGTACTTCGCATGTATTTATGACCCATGAGGATAGTTTTAGGTAATTCACAACGCAATTAGACCGGTTCCATACTAATTATTAGATTAGATAAAATACCATCAAATACGCTACATAAAAGTTATGTTGATTCTTTTTAATAAAATAATTTATTTATTAAATTGTGTTTTATTTTTACCGTGAATTATAAGGAATCAGAATGCATGCAAACAGAGCTCCAATCATAGCAAGTAGGTACCTATTTGAAAACTGGGCAGTTTAGGGAGGACTAGAATCCTGGTCTTAGGGGAGCGCCCTGTGGCTCCCAAGAATATTGGAAGCTCCTCTTCATAAAGCTGCAGCCAAAAAAAAATATCGCCCTAGTGATGGTTTGCAGCTTATCGAGTTTACAAATCTTACAAATTCCTATTATGCAAGAGAACCGAGTTATCGTATTATTCTTTGCCTTACAGATATAAAGATTCAGGTCGCTGCCATTGAGTTGTCGCTGCTGCCAGAATTTCGCGGGCAGGCGGCATAGCAGCGCGCGTACCACATCTCTTGTCTTATCTCTCTATTCTGATCTAAATTCTGATGATAATTATCTTTGAATGAAGCTATTCATTATTAATAATGAATTATCGAACTTCACTTTGAATTTTATCTTATTCGCAAAAATCAAAGCTGTGATGGCTGTGAACGATGTTAGTGATTTCGGAACGTACCGGAGCTGTCATTGTCACTGTCACTTTGTCTGTCAATAAATAATGTCAACCAGTCAGTGTTGCCAGAAGGTTACTTTTGTAACCTTTTAGGTTACTTTTGAACTGCAGTGGTTACTTTTAGGTTACACTAATGAAAAGGTTACTTTTAGGTGATTTTTCAGAAATTGTAGAATTAACTTTTACAGGTTATTCAGTAAAAAATATTAATAGTGACAATTTAAAAATTATGTCATAAAGTGCATTTAAAAAATTAGTTTTAGCGAATGTTTTTCGATAATAAAATGCAAATCCATGAAACGTTTTTATACTACTGGTCACTTTTCGAATTTAGATGATCAATTGTATTCATTTTCCATCCATGAACAACCTTACACAATCATCGCTCCGCACCNCCGTATGAAGGTTACTTTTTTTATATTTCTGGTAACTTCTGACTAGACCCGACTGGCAACACTGCAACCAGTCCAGTTTCAGTTGTCATTTGCACGTGTGATTTTGTGCATGTTGTTTACAAGTTTCTAACCAAAATTTTATTATAAAACTGTGTAATTCCCTTATAAATGGTGAAAATAATCCACTCCTAAAATGGTCAAAAGAGTAAGTAAAATTAAATAGTACTTTCGTCACAACCATGTATTTATTAGACCGATTGCTAGTCAAATAAAAGTTCGTGGTGGTTTTGAATTAACATCTCAATTAAACTTTTTAGGTCGCTAAAAACTCGGTGTCAGAAGATGATGTCGATTCCCAAGTCCTCAATGAGAATGGGAAACGTGCTGCAAATGTTCCTAACAAGGAACCGAAAAAGCGATTGAAAACTAAAAGTTTGTACCGCCAGCCGACCGCCAACGAGCTGAATCGTCTTCAAGAGACGGAGAATCTATTCAATTCTAACCTGTTTCGCCTACAAGTTGAAGAAATACTCCAGGAAGTCAAAGTGAAGGAGAAAACTGAAAAAAAATTCCAAGAGTGGTACACAGAGTTCAAAAATCATTTATTGGCTATCCCAGAAAATGATACAGAATACGATCTGACAGAGTCGGCACTTGCTAAAACACTAAAAGTCAAAATACCAATAGGCAATAAACTATCCAAAACAAAATGTATGTTCCGGTTTTACAAGTTTAGTGATGTCAAAATTGTTGGGTCTTATGCTATTGGTTGTGCAATAAATTCCAAACTCTGCGTCAATGTACAGATTACAGTCCCAGCTGACACATATACCAAAAATGATTCAATCAACTACAGGTATCACAAAAAGCGGGCAGCATATTTGGCATTCATTGCTTCTCATATCAAAAAACATGAATCCGTTGAAGAAGTAAAATACACATGTTTAAACGGTAGTGAAATTAAGCCAGTGTTAGATGTAACACCATCAGGCAAACTTAACAAATATCTAACTGTACGTATTGACTTGGCATGTGAAGCAGAGGCGTATAAGTTGCACAGATTCAGTCCTGCACGTAACAATTTGAGAAAAGCGTGGTTATTTTCTGAAGAAGGTTCCGATAATAATGAGATTGGTCCTCCAACTCCATACTACAACAGTAGTGTGTTACAAGATCTCACATCTTCCGTCAATGAGGAGTTTTTAAAGGAATCTTTATTGGATAGAGAAAATTTAAAACAAGCGGTGGTTTTGCTTAAGATCTGGTTACGTCAAAGGAACCTGCAGGTGTCAGGACATGTCATCAGTTTATTGGTGTCATACTTGGTGCAGATTAAAAGGATCAATAATATCATGAGCAGCTACCAAATTGTGAGGAATGTGTGGATTGCATTAAGTAAGTAAATGAAATATTTTTTTAAACAAAACTTAATAAATACCATTCAAGTCATATTACTAGCGTAATAAATAATTCTTCATTAAAGATTTTATAACTAACAGACAGATAAAATGTGATTAATTTGTTACAGAATCATCAGAATGGGATGCGAAAGGTATTTCTCTACACAAGGGCGAGGACACACCTTCACTTGAAGAGTTCCACCAACACTTTCCTGTAGTATTTATAGACAAAACAGGATATTACAATATCTGCTGGCAGATGTGCAAGGTAAAAGAATCATTGTTATGATTGTTTATTAATTAGAATACTTTAAGAATAAGAATACTTTATTCAGCATAAAAAAAATACAGTACATAACATTAACCTACAAGCTATGCTGAAAAGGCGTCTGCTGAGCAATATTCACGACATAACAAGCGCCATGTCGAGAAGAATTAATCACCATTACATTATTACCATGGATGTTTTTAAGTGTTTTATATGAAACTTCTTTTCCAGGGCACATACAATGCTCTCCGAAGAGAAAGTGAGCTGGCTGTAGAAATACTAGACAATGGAAAGATCAACAGTTTCCTGCCACTGTTCATGACTCCGGTGAAACCACTACTGCAGTTCGATCATATCTTATTGTGAGTTTACACATATCTGTCAATGAGAACAAAAACCTAATAATTGTGATTCCCATTAATGATTTTCTGTGAAAAGTATCAAATAAACATTATTTTGTCTTTTTTTGCATACCTACTTAATTTTAACTTAAAATTTTGGAGTGCTTTTTCAACAAAAAAACAAATTATTCTAGGTTCAAGGACTTCCAAAAACTCAAAGAGTCTGTTCTCTCTAAACTGCCAAGGCCCGTCCGATTGAACTACGGAGTGGAGGAACTGGCTCTAGTGACAGACTCGTTGCACGCATTACTGGCTAAGGGCTTGGGCCAGAGAGTGAAACTCATCTTGCAAATGGTGGAAGCAGATTTTTCTTGGTCAGTGAAGACCAAACTTGATAAAGCTCGAGAAGAAAGGTAAGAAATAATATTTACACCAATATTATTAAAAATGTGTATTTATTTCCAACCAACACATTACAGTTATGTTGGTACAGAAGAAAATTAATTGTAGTCAACCAGTTTTGTTTAATAAATTATTGTGAAACCTATTTCAAAGTTATGTTATCTTTCAGCTACAAGGAGCAACTATCATTTGGCCTTATATTGGACCCTGAGAACTGTTTGAACATTGTCGAAAAAGGTCCACCAGCTAATCTACCAGAGGCTGAGGTGTTTCGGTAAGTACTCTTCTTCTTCTTTTATTAATGGCAATGAACTTGTGTATTTTCGCCACAAGGCACACTGTTCCGCCAATATCACGTGCGCAGTTCTCTTCAACTTTAACTAGAATCTGCCAACTGTGGCAGCTCGAATTTTAGTATAATTTTTTCAAGGGGTGTTTTCTAAATAACTGACATAATGACTTTTGAGGATGAGAGCCCTTTTTTGCGCTCCCTTACTTTCCGGTGAATGAAGCTGAAAAAGCCATTCACGGCTATCAGTTAGGTCAGTCTGAAAAAAGCCTATCGATTTATTTTGATACCACGTCAATTCAACGTCGTAGCTTCTACCATACTAATATTATAAAGCTGAAGAGTTTGTTTGTTTGTTTACTTGAACGCGCTAATCTCCGGAACTACTGGTCCGATTTGAAAAATTCTTTCAGTGTTAGATAGCCCTTTTATCGAGGAAGGCTATAGCTACAACATCACGATACGATCAATATGAGCAGAGCAATAATGAAAAATGTTGCGAAAACGGGTTTTCACGCGTACGAAGTCGCGGGCACAGCTAGTGCATGTATAAAATCGATATGCTATCAACTAGCGTGTTTCTTCCAGAGCGTTCTGGGGCGCCAAGTCGGAGCTTCGCCGCTTCCAAGACGGCTCCATCACGGAGGCGTGCGTGTGGGACGCCGACTCGCTGGCCGAGCGCCGCGCCGTCACCGCGCAGATTGTTGACTACTTGCTCAACATCAAGTTTGGTAAGACACTTGTCTTTCAGCAAGCGTGTTTCATTCAGAACGTTCTAGGGCGCCAAGTCGGAGCTGCGTCGCTTCTAAGACGGCTCTTATCATGGGACGCCGACTCGCTGGTCGTCATCGCGCAGATCGTCGACTACCTGCTCAATGTCAAGTTCGATAAGACTTGTCTTTCAGCTAGCGTGGTCCGAGCAAAGTGTTCTGGAGCGCCAAGTCAGAGCTATGGCGCTTCCAAGACGGCTCCATCACGGAGGCGTGCGTGATCGCGCAGATTGTTGACTACCTGTTCAACATCAAGTTCGGTAAGACATTAGTCCTTCAGCAAGCGTGTTTCATTCAGAACGTTCTGGGGCGCCAAGTCGGAGCTGCGGCGCTCCCAAGATGGCTTTTATCATTTGACGCGGACTCGCTACGAGTCGACTACCTGCTCAACGTCAAGTTCGGTAAGACTTCTCTTTCAGCAAGCGTGTTTCATTTAGAACGTTCTAGGGCGCCAAGTTGGAGCTGCGGCGCTTCCAAGATGGCTCTTATCATGTGACGCGGACTCGCTACGAGTCGACTACCTGCTCAACATCAAGTTCGGTAAGACACTTGTCTTTCAGCAAGCGTGGTCCAAGCAAAGTGTTCTGGGGCGTCAAGTCAGAGCTATGGCGCTTCCAAGACGGCTCCATCACGAAGGCGTGCGTCACAGCGCAGATTGTTGACTACCTGCTCAACATCAAGTTTGGTAAGACACTTGTCTTTCAGCAAGCGTGATCCAAACAAAGTGTTCTGGGGCGCCAAGTCGGAGCTGCGGCGCTCCCAAGATGACTCTTATCATGTGACGCGGACTCGCTAAGAGACGACTACCTGTTCAACATCAAGTTCGGTAAGACTTGTCTTTCAGCAAGCGTGTTTCATTCAGAACGTTCTGGGGCGCCAAGTCGGAGCTATGGCGCTTCCAAAATGGCTCTTATCATGGGACGCCGACTCGCTGGTCGTCATCGCGCAGATCGTAGACTACCTACTCAACGTCAAGTTCGGTAAGACATTAGTCTTTCCGCAAGCGTGGCCCAAGCATAGTGTTCTAGGGCGCCAAGTCGGAGCTATGGCGCTTCCAAGACGGCTCCATCACGAAGGCGTGCGTCACCGCGCAGATTGTTGACTACCTGCTCAACATCAAGTTTGGTAAGACACTTGTCTTTCAGCAAGCGTGTTTCATTCAGAACGTTCTGGGGCGCCAAGTCGTAGCTATGGCGCTTCCAAAATGGCTCTAATCATGGGACGCCGACTCACTGGTCGTCATTGCTCAGATTGTTGACTACCTGTTCAACATCAAGTTCGGTAAGACACTTGTCTTTCAGCAAGCGTGGTCCAAGCAAAGTGTTCTGGGGCGTCAAGTCAGAGCTATGGCGCTTCCAAGACGGCTCCATCACGAAGGCGTGCGTCACCGCGCAGATTGTTGACTACCTGCTCAGTATCAAGTTCGGTAAGACACTTGTCTTTCAGCAAGCGTGGCCCAAGCATAGTGTTCTAGGGCGCCAAGTCGGAGCTATGGCGCTTCCAAGACGGCTCCATCACGAAGGCGTGCGTCACAGCGCAGATTGTTGACTACCTGATCAACATCAAGTTCGGTAAGACTAGTCTTTCAGCAAGCGTGTTTCATTCAGAACGTTCTGGGGCGCCAAGTCGGAGCTGCGCCGCTTCCAAGACGGCTCCATCACGGAGGCGTGCGTGTGGGACGCCGACTCGCTGGCCGAGCGCCGCGCCGTCACCGCGCAGATTGTTGACTACCTGCTCAACGTCAAGTTCGGTAAGACACTTGTCTTTCAGCAAGCGTAGTCCAAGCAAAGTGTTCTGGAGCGCCAAGTCGGAGCTATGGCGCTTCCAAGACGGCTCCATCACGAAAGCGTGAGTCACCGCGCAAATTTTTGACTACCTGCTCAACGTCAAGTTCGGTAAGACTTGTCTTTCAGCAAGCGTGTTTCATTCAGAACGTTCTGGGGCGCCAAGTCGGAGCTGCGGCGCTCCCAAGATGGCTCTTATCATGTGACGCCGACTCGCTGGTCGTCATTGCGCAGATTGTTGACTACCTGCTCAACGTCAAGTTCGGTAAGACTTGTCTTTCAGCAAGCGTGGTCCAAACAAAGTGTTCTGGGGCGCCAAGTCGGAGCTGTGTCGCTTCCAAAATGGCTCTTATCATGGGACGCGGACTCGCTACGAGTCGACTACCTGATCAACATCAAGTTCGGTAAGACACTTGTCTTTCAGCAAGCGTGTTTCTTCCAGAACGTTCTGGGGCGCCAAGTCGGAACTGCGTCTCTTCCAAGATGGCTTTTATCATTTGACGCGGACTCGCTACGAGTCGACTTCCTGCTCAACATCAAGTTCGGTAAGACACTTGTCTGTCATCAAGCGTGGTCCAAGAAAGAACGTTCTGGGGCGCCAAGTCGGAGCTGCAGCCCTTCCAAGATGGCTCTTATCATGGGACGCGGACTCGCTACGAGTCGACTTCCTGCTCAACATCAAGTTCGGTAAGACACTTGTCTTTCAGCAAGCGTGGTCCAAGCAAAGTGTTCTGGGGCGCCAAGTCGGAGTTGCGTCGCTTCCAAGACGGCTATATCACGGAGGCGTGCGTGTGGGACGCCGACTCGCTGGCCGAGCGCCGCGCCGTCACCGCGCAGATTGTTGACTACCTGCTCAACATCAAGTTCGGTAAGACTTGTCTTTCAGCAAGCGTGGCCCAAGCAAAGTGTTCTGGGGCGCCAAGTCGGATCTGCGTCTCTTTCAAGATGGCTCCCATCATGGGACGCCGACTCGCTGGTCGTCATTGCGCAGATTGTTGACTACCTGCTCAACATTAAGTTCGGTAAGACTTGTCTTTCAGCAAGCGTGTTTCTTCCAGAACGTTCTGGGGCGCCAAGTCGGAGCTGCGGCGCTTCCAAGATGGTTCTTATCGTGGGACGCGGACTCGCTACGAGTCGACTACCTGTTAACATCAAGTTCGGTAAGACACTTGTCTTTCGGCAAGCGTGGTCCAAGCATAGTGTTCTGGGGCGTCAAGTCAGAGCTATGGCGCTTCCAAGACGGCTCCCATCACGGGATGCGGAGTCGCTGGTCGTTATCGCGCAGATCGTAGACTACCTGCTCAACGTCAAGTTCGGTAAGACATTAGTCTTTCAGCAAGCGTGGCCCAAGCATAGTGTTCTGGGGCGCCAAGTCGGAGCTGCGGCGCTCCCAAGATGGCTCTTATCATGGGACGCGGACTCGCTACGAGTCGACTTCCTGCTCAACATCAAGTTCGGTAAGACACTTGTCTTTCAGCAAGCGTGGTCCAAGCAAAGTGTTCTGGGGCGCCAAGTCGGAGCTGCGGCGCTCCCAAGATGGCTCTTATCATGGGACGCCGACTCGCTGGTCGTCATCGCGCAGATTGTTGACTACCTGCTCAACATCAAGTTCGGTAAGACACTTGTCTTTCAGCAAGCGTGTTTCATTCAGAACGTTCTGGGGCGCCAAGTCGGCGCAGATTGTCGACTACCTGCTCAACATAAAGTTCGTCAGTCTAAACATTGTAGTATCTTATCTAGATGTAATAGGAGCTATTTTTCTTGCAACAAAAATGGATAGTACTACTGTCTGTACTTCATCTTCGTATACGTAAGAATGGGTAGCTAAACGATTTCTACAGCTTGTTTATGTTTACACAAGTACAACTGCAGGACGTACAGTAATAAAAACCCAAAGAATTATCACAAAGTTGGCCAACTACTTGCTACGGCTTGACTGCTAATAAAATCCTAAATAATGAACCAAAGTTAAACAGGTAAAGAAAGATTACTCGCTGGACCTGGTAACCAGTTTGTTTTCTTAATTGAGGATTTCTTTACATGCATTTTATTTTTAGTAGAATTTATTTATATTCCTTGCCTCTGGTTATACAGTCACTTGCTTCTGATGGTTAGGGAAAGACGGTCATTCTTCTGTAGTAAATAATGATTAAACTGATAATGATAATCACTTGTACATATTCAACAATTTTCTCTCTCTTTCCAGACATAAAGCCCTCGGACCTATTCCACGTGGGGTCGGCACTAGAGAGCCTGGTGTCCCGCAAGCAGTACAACGCCCAGACCGAAGAGGCTTCAGTGGGCGTGGTCCAAGCGTTAGATGAGTTGAGGCGCGACCTCAGGCAGTTACAGCAACTGCCGCTAGACGTCAGCGCTGTGTATGGTAAGCCACTTATTTATAATTTAACTAGTGACCCACCCTGGCTTCGCACGGGTGCTAAGTATACATATAAATCTTCCCCTTTAATCACTCTATCTATTAAAAAAACCGCATCAAAATCCATTGCGTTGTTTTAAAGATCTAAGCATACATAGGGACAGACAGCGGAAAGCGTCTTCGACTACTATGTAGTGATGCCACTACATGGTACATAAGGCGAACTTAATGCCGTTGGGCGCTCTCTGCCAGTTCACCTTTGGGCTAAACAGAAAAAAAATTGATAGAGATTGCATCGCTGACGATATAGCGACTAAGGCCCAGAACAGACGGTGAAACGCAACTGCAACGAAACTGCAACTGCTAGTTACTTTTGAGTTGCATCTAAGTTTCTGCCATAGCGTCCGTTGAGAGACAACACATGACGCGACCAGTTTGAAACTTTCAGTTTCATTTATGAGAATCATCAGAAAGTTGCAGTTTCGTTGCAGTTGTGTTTCACCGTCTGTTCTGGTCCTTACTATTAAGTATTTTCCTGCTCAGGAAACGTCACGCATGTCAAGTTGTCATGCCTTTTGTCGCTGAACTATAAGCGAGTGTGCTAGAGTGATTGGTGATTCGCACTTTAGAGTAGATAGCGTTTAAAGCGTGAAGCGAACACTTGCAACTTTCTGTTGCAGCAATGAATAACGGTCTTGTTCCCAGCTATGCTTTGTACTTGTGTGGTTAAAGAAGTTTGTCTTAGAATAACCTTAAACCATATGCGCAGGAGTGTCACCGGTATTCAGCTACTGCGAGCCAACGCCCGCACTACCTCGGGCTCCGCTGAACAAACCGTGGCGGCGAGGTAACGCAGCCCTGGTCAAGGAAATTGTCAGAGACGACGGAACTTGGGTCGTGCCGGAATACACGCCTGTATGCAAAGCTGTGATTGAGCTGGGTAAGTCAATAAAGTCAATTTGAACCTAATGGTAAAAGGCTAAAAGTATTTTAGCTCAACGTGGAAAAAAATCCCAAACTTGCTGAGAATACGTCAAAGCAAACTTGCTACCAAGCTGGGTAAATCAATTTACACCTAATCATAATATAGTTCATAAAGTCCTTTTTAGCCAGAATTAGATTTAGCCAGAACAGGCCAGAATCTACAACTTGTCAAATCTAGCGTTCCGTTTTGCCGACTGTCTTTTGTTTATTTGATCCGCGCGGAACAGACTGAAATTCAAAATCGAGAGATCTCAATAATATACTATACCTAAATTCTTTAGAAATTTCCTTAAATGTAAACAAACACTTGAGCACACAATTACACCATAATCACTTACGTGTTCATAATATCATACACATTATTTCACAAGCCCCTGAAACCAACTTTATTCTCAAGATTATACAAGTTTGGAATCAATCTTTAAACAAATTATTTCAGCAAAATATGTGGACGATGAAATCAAATC